>NC_045964.1:20565134-20675134 GCF_010909765.2 Amblyraja radiata
TGCAATGGTTATTAAATGAACAAAACTATTAAAGACGAAAGGGATCATTTAACTTCATCCACCCCGTATGTATACTGAATATAATGGACAATAGTAGTTATACATTAAGTATTACACCAATAAACACATCTAATTGCAGTTTGATACCTTTTCACTCTTCACCAAACTACTCGCTTCTGATCAATCTACAATAATGATTTTCTTGTACATCATGTACTATCGCGTATCACGAGACAATATTCCATGCTTTGATATGGTTGGATGTTCTGACTAGCCTCCTCCAGGGAGTTTACAGGTTTTAATTTTGTGCCAGGTTCAATCTGTTCTGATGTAATGTGCCATGTGCACCCAATAATAAGGCATATGCCTTCCCGATTTACATTCTGAGTATCGGTAAGATGTGCCTATATTTTATAGTCTACGTTACAACAATTAATGACTAAAGCTTTTAGATGATGCCAAGATGTTAAAGTATTCAATTGTAAGTTGCAACTAAATGTATGTCCTACTGAAAGTAAGCTATTGATACCAGCAAGATAATATAGAATGTAGGAAAGGCTGGTGGAGGAAAGTGCAGAGTTAATGTAGAATGGTCAAGAGTGCTTTATGTCCAGAAACAGAACACCATTTTTACTTGCAGCTGCATAACAGATATGTAAACATTGTACTCGGTAAACACCATAATAAACAACAAAATGTTGCTCAATAATAAAAAAAATTTGATGCTAGAGTTTTACTTTCACTGGTTCTTTGGAAAGGGTGTTTCTCTCCACTATCTATACTCTGACATAATACAAGGCATTCACCACCACCAGCTCCTGTCACTGAGCAATGCTATATATCTAGTGAGAACCCATTCAGTGCAAAACTTGGTAACCATTTACTTACTAAAGATACAAAGAGCTGGAGTAACTCAGTTGGGTCAGACAGCATCTCTGGAGAACATGAATAAGTGGCATTTCAGCTTTTTTTTAAAGAAAATTGCTCATTATGGACAATTTGATGTGGTCTGCCAACTCCATGTAGTGATCACAATATGTGCTCCGAGAATTATCTGGTTAAACTCTTTATTTTGATATTGATCCGGTAATGTCTACACATATGGAATGTTAATTAGTTGTTCAAGTGATGCTTTGATACAGTTGCACTTGTTAAATGTATATTTTTAATATAAACTTGATGCTGCTCAAAGTATTGCAACCATTTCATAAACTATGGAACTGTGCAATTTAGATGCAAAAGACAAACAAGGACAAGTACAGGTTTTTTTTAACTTACTGTGGAGAATTGTGGAATTGCTGTCACCACCTTCAATATTTTCATAAACACTGAATTCCTGCAGCGACACATCATTGAGGCTTTGTGCAGCTTTAATGACGCATTCTTCCTTCATTAGCATTTCAAGCAGGCCAAGCTTCTGACGACAGAGCGTAGTAAAGTCACCAGTTCAGTTTGCAATGAGGTTCTTTATTTATTCCAAGACGTCAGCACCAATGCTTTTTGATGGTGTGTATTGCTTTTGCTGAGAATGAAGGCAAGAATGCTAATGTATAGATCTTGATAGATTCATCAGAATCTAGCTGTTCCTGCATGTTGATAAACGCGGCCCAATCAAAGGCAGAGTTATTTTGTCCTTGCTGAAGAAGGCCACATTTTTTGACCAGTTGAAAAATGGGATTCTTCATGCTTGCTTCGTGGATGTACTGAGCTTTCTCATTAACAACAGATTTGCCTAAATGCAAAATGAAAATAAATTATCTTTACACTTTAGAGATACAGCATGGAAATACAGGCCCTTCGGCCCACTGAGTCCATGCTGACCAGCAATCCCCGTACACTATCCTTATCCTACACACTAGGGACAATTTAAAATGTTAACAAAGCTACAGTAACTAATCTACAAATCTGTACATCTTTGTTTTGGAAAGAGATGAGATTTTCAAATGTTGTAGAGCCACAAATCAAATGGAATGTACAGCATTCCACACTGGAGCAGAGGAAATTGTGAGGGAATGCAATTAGTATTGTTCAAAATGTTTATGGACTTAGAGTTAGGGAAATAGTGCCAGAGGAAATGTTCCATTGGTGAAGGAGTCAAGAACCAGTGGACATAAAATGAAGGCGATGAGTGAAAGGTCTGGATAGAGTGGACGTGGAGAGGGTGTTTAGGGCCAGAGGCCATAGCCTCAGAATAAAAGGACATACCTTTTGAAAGGAGATGAGGAGGAATTTCTTTAGTCAGAGGGTAGTAAATCTGTGGAATTAATTGCCACAGACAGCCGAATAGGCCAAGTCAATGGATATTTTTAAGGCGGTGATTGACAGATTCTGGATCAGTATGAGGGTCAGGGGGTTTGGGAGAAGGCAGCACAATGGGGTTGAGAGGAAAAGAGAGATCAGCCATGATTGAATGGCGGAGCAGACTTGATGGGCCAAATGACCTAATTATTCTCCTAGAACTTATGAACTTATGAAAGGGACACAATGGAATATTGTTTACAATAAGTGACTAAGATGTGGAATTGTCTGCTGGGACTTGTGAAAGTAGATTCAATAATAGAACCCAAAAGAGAATGGAATAAAAGCATGGGAAGCAAAAAGTGAAGGCCTTTCGAGGAAGGCTATGGGAGTGGGTTAATTGGATTGGTAGTAATGGTAATATTGCCATGAATAGAGCAATCAGAAAGCTCTTGGAGAAAAAAGTCCTCTGCTACACTATAAGCTTTCTATGACTTTGAATGGATGACAACTCATGTAAAGCACAGTTCATCGAACCATTTAGCCTAGTAGTTCTGTGCTACAAATTCTATATGAGATCTTTCTATGGCCTTCAATGGCATTAGCATCCCCAAATCTACTACCATCAATATCCCGATTCCAGTAGACCAAAAATTCAAATATATCAGCCCTATGAATCCATTGCCTACAAAGTCAATCTTGAGGCTGAGTAACCGGCAAACTCAACTCCTAACATTTCTTTGCCATTCACAAGCCACCATCCCTGCTTCTCTGGGTGACTGCAGATGTAACTAAAATTAATGCAATATTCAAGATATTGTACTGATTGGCATACGGACTTTCTTGGCCAATCTTCCCTTCAGCGGCATTCAATGGTAATAATCCGTGCAATGTAGTAATGCGTGCATGCTCTACGAAAGATTGAGGTAAATCACCAAATGCTTGCTTCTTCTGCAAAATGTCTCCAGAAGGCCAAGAACAGCAGATGCATGGGATCCCATTCACCTCCAGCTTTCTGAAAGCCTCACGTCAATCCAACCTGGATATGTATCACTGCCCCATCAATGGTTTACAAGGTAAGCATCTTGTAACTCCCTACCTTACAAACTATGGGAATGCATTCAGCAGATGGATTACTGCAGCTAAAATAAATGGTCTTCCTCAATCTACTCAAGAGGAACTAGATATGGGCAAAACAGCATGCATTAGCCAGCAGTACAATTTCCTTTTGAAAGAATAAAGTGGCATTTTAATCTTAATTTTGACGATTTCCCAGATTGAGGAATGGTAAATTACCCTCTCATCTTCTGTTATTGCAATTAACTTGTAGAGGGGGAGCTGGATTCAGCTCTACTTGAGGTATCAATCGTTTTTTCTGTCATAGTGGCAAATTACAGCTGGAATGTTAAGGGTCTATATAATGATGCACTCGTTTATAGCTTAATTTCAGTTTATAATTAAACTAATTTGCTTAATTGCATTTCATTACACAGCAGGCACCTTGCGCATATTCTCAAAAAAGAAAGATGCTCAAAACTGAAAGAATGCATATTTTATTTATCGATACTTTTATGCAGATTTATGTTATTTGTTATTGCTTAATGCTGCTTTGTGTGTTTGTGTAATAACTTAATTTTGAATTATGCCCTCGTAAGCAATTTGTTCCTTCACCAGCAACATTCCTGTGTTGAGAAAGCTTAAAGGGCTCATAGCAATTTCACAAAATTTGATTGGGAATGAAATTCACAAAGTACCAATGCAAAGCAACCAACCAACATATATAAAAAAACATTAAAAATGGGAGCCGGGATTAACCCTATTAAGCCATTGAATTCCACTCCAGTGGCGCAGCGGTAGAGTGCTGCCTTACAGTGCCAGAAACAAGGGATCGATTGGGTGCTGTCTGTACTGAGTTTATATGTTCTCGCTGTGACCGCCTGGGTTTCCTCCAGATGCTCCGTTTTCCTCCCACATTGCAAAGATGTGCAGGTTGGTAGGTTAATTAGCTTCTGTAAATTGTCCCTAGTGTGTAAGATAGAACTAATGTACGGGTGATCGTGGTCGGCGCAGACTCGGTGGGCCAAAGGGCCTGTTTCCACACTGTAGGTATGTTGCAAAGCGTACCTGAAGCGTCGCTGAAAATCTGTCCCAGCCCGTGTGCGCGATTTTGGCGCCATTTAGAGAGGGGCGGGTTTAAAACGCGATTTTCTCTAGGCTGTTCAAATCGAGGATGTTCAGCCTAGTTAATTATTAACGAAAATTCGCTGGCAGATTCCGTCGCTTTAGCTATTATTAGTTTTAAGAGCTTTATCTAATTGTTATAGTAGTTTAAAAATTAACCTCTAAACCCCCGACCGCCGGCAACGGGTTGGATCTCATACAGGGGACAACAGGAGGTAGGCTGTTTATTTTTACATTAAAAAGGGCTTCTTAAGATCCCTTTATACAAAGTTTAATGTTGTGAGTAGCTAATTTTGGGCCCATTATATCCCGCAGTATTTTTCTGGGCATTTGAGGGCACAAATCTACCGCAATGTGAACGTTCTAAACCAGCGCGTTCACAGGATCCCACTAGAATGGACTTTAATTCACAGCAATTAAACACTAAATTCCTTCCATTTGGCCTATAAATTAATGTAAATGAGATTTAAAAATCATGTTTTATTGTGAATTATTTGTGAATATTATTTGGACACTTAGGCTATTTAAAAATGTTAATCATTTATTAAGAAATGGATAGATGTTTAGATCTAGTAACTGAAGTTTGAAATTAGCTACAATTGGGTAACTAACTAATTATATGCTTTAATTTCAGGTCATCCAAGTAAGATTATTTTATATTTGTTTCAGAATGGTTCAATCTATGATAACTTAAAATTTCATTCAGTTCTCTTATTTTTTAAGAAAGTTATGGGCCTTTGACTGTCCACGATCACAGCTTTTTTGTTATGTCCATAGAAAATCAATAGGGAACAAGATGCTAATTTCTGAGTATGAAAATGGCCATAACTTTTTAAATACTTGAGATATGAAAGTGAATTAGGTGCAAAATTAAACTTCTTTTTATGCTTTATCTGATGGGATAAATTGCAGACTTGATTTTTTAAATCTCAAAATTTTGTAACATTGCTACACACTGTATCTCTAAACTAAACTAAACTAAAATCATGTTCAATATTTTATCTACCCTACCTTCATTGTACATTTTTTTTTTTTTAATTGATCCATGAGGTATTGACATCCCAAAATCATTCTCCATAGCTAGTATTGGGAAGTCAGCATCTTGAAATGCAGCATCCGTGTGATGATGGTACTACCATGCTAACATTATGTGAGAGGGTCCAAGAGTCATAGAGCTGTGCAGCATGCAGACAGGGCCTTCGTATCTGCCTGCTCTTGCCCCAAATAACTCATCTTCAAATACCTTGATTCCATCTTATTCCCCCCATGGCCAGTCCCTTCCATCCTACATCCAAGAAACCTTATAGGCCCTTCCCCTCTTCAATAACTTTTAATTTCAAGGCCTCCATGCCTGGTCCCTATTGTGTAGGATAGTGCTAGTGTACGGGGTGATCGCTGGTCGGCGTGGACTCGATGGGCCGAAGAGCCTGTTTCCACTAAACTAGTGGAATAAACTAGAGATACTAGTTATCTCTAAACTAAACTAAACGGTGCATGACTGAGAGTTCAGCATGAGAGGCCAGTCACCAAAACTATTCAAAAATGAGCTGCCATCAGAAATCAAGAGGGCCTGCCTGACATTTACAGTGTGATGGTTTATATGGAGACATTTCTGAATAACCTACAGCTTTTTAACAAAGATAATACACACCATTTACTTTCCTAAATTAAATAAGTGAGGAAAATAATAGTTACATTTAAGAATGAAGTTCAGAAAAAAAACAGGTTAGAAATCTAAAATAAAACTGAAAATGCTGAGGAATGGAAAAAATGTAAACATGTTATTAATCAATAAAAAGGATACACTTACGGCACTGCTGGAGAGCACTGTCTTGAAATCAGTTTGGCCAGCAGAAAGGCACTGCAAAAACTGGTAATAAATACACTTCCCATATTAAATAACGTAAAGGAACAAATGTTGAAGTCACATCAGGCGGCTGGCTGTCCAGAATATCCTAAATTGTCTTTGTTCAAATACGTGAACCACAAAGTTTCTGTGTACATAATCTTTATGAACCCCGGCTGTTATCTCCTCGGTAACGTCAGTTATTCAACAATCATTTGGTCAATACCAAGGGAATGCATTGAACTTTTCCATATTTAGCAATGAACCAGAGGCATAAACAGGACATGAAAATATAGTTCAAGTTCAAGTTCAAGTGAGTTTATTGTCATGTGTCCCTGTATAGGACAATGAAATTCTTGCTTTGCTTAAGCACACAGAAAATAGTAGGCATTTACTACAAAACAGATAAATGTGTCCATATACCATGATATAAATATATACACACATGAATAAATAAAATGATCAAGTGCAAATAACAGATAATTGGTTATTAATAATCAGAGTTTTGTCCGAGCCAGGTTTAATAGCCTGATGGCTGTGGGGAAGTAGCTATTCCTGAACCTGGTTGTTGCAGTCTTCAGGCTCCTGTACCTTCTACCTGAAGGTAGCAGGGAGATGAGTGTGTGGCCAGGATGGTGTGGGTCTTTGATGATACTGCCAGCCTTTTTGAGGCAGCGACTGCGATAAATCCCCTCGATGGAGAGAAGGTCAGAGCCGATGATGGACTGAGCAGTGTTTACTACTTTTTGTAGTCTTTTCCTCTCCAGGGCGCTCAAATTGCCGAACCAAGCCACGATGCAACCGGTCAGCATGCTCTCTACTGTGCACCTGTAGAAGTTAGAGAGAGTCTTCTTTGACAAACCGACTCTCCGTAATCTTCTCAGGAAATAGAGGCGCTGATGAGCTTTTTTGATAATTGCATTAGTGTTCTCGGACCAGGAAAGATCTTCAGAGATGTGCACGCCCAGGAATTTGAAGTTCTTGACCCTTTCAACCATCGACCCGTTGATATAAATGGGGCTGTGGGTCCCCCTCCTACTCCTTCCAAAGTCCACAATCAGTTCCTTGGTTTTGCTGGTGTTGAGGGCCAGGTTATTGCGCTGGCACCATATGGACAGTTGCTCGATCTCCCTTCTATATTCTGACTCATCCCCATCAGTGATACGTCCCACAACAGTGGTGTCGTCAGCAAACTTGATGATGGAGTTCGCACTGTGGTTGGCTACGCAGTCATGGGTATAGAGTGAGTACAGCAGGGGGCTGAGCACGCGTGCTGATTGTTATCAGGGTGAATGTTTTTTTCTGAGATTGGGTATGCCAGTTGATGGGGTATAAATATGTTCATGTAACTCCAAATGAAAGAGTGTTCCATTGAAAATAGGCTTAGAGGAGTAAAACAAATCTCTCCACATTTACAGTGGTTTAGCACCCAATGATAAATTTACCTCCGCATCTTTCCGCAGGATTTGCATTTGCCCCAACAACTTTTTTCCTCCAGCCACGTCACCGCCGCGTCATACGTCATCACGCCGCGTATTTTTCGGTGACCTGATATGTCAGTCAATGATGCCGGCAGTCGATGAAAAAATCACCAAGTGGGACAGGCCCGTTATACACCCATGATGGTGCAGCCAAGTACAAATCCGACTCAATTTACAAATTCACGTACGACACCACCGTATGGGCTAGATATCAAATAATGACAAGATGGAGTACAGGAAGGAGCTTGAGAACCTTGTAACCAGGTGTCAAGACAACAACCATTCCATCAATGTCAAGAAGACAAAGGGGAATTATGGACACAGATCGCACCATCACGCAAATCAATCTCCTTTCCTGTGACTCCATCTACATTACACACTCTCGGCAAGACCAGCATCATAATTAAGATTGAGTCTCACCCCGTCCACTCCCTGTTCTCCCCAATCCCATCAAGCAAGAGGTACAAAAGTGTGAAAACGCCTACCTCCAGATTCAGGGACAATTTCTTCCCAGCTGTTATCAGGCAACCGAACTATCCTATCATCAACTAGAGAGTGGTCCTGAGCTACCATCTACCTCATTGGAGACCCTCGGACTATCTTTAATTGGACTTTTATGGACTTTATCTTGCACTAAAGATTATTTCCTTTATCTTGTATTCGCCATCATCCCACTGCGCTCCAAGGAATAAAGTCCCAGTCTGCCCAACCTCTCCCTATAGCTCAGGCCCTCAAATCCTGGCAACATCTTTGTAAATCATCTCTGCACTCTTTAATCAGCTTGATCTACAAAACTTAGTGATTGTTTGCTCACTGAGCAATCGGCTTATACTGATACTGACTGGTCAGGAACAGCTCTACTGATGAGGCTAATCCAGAACAGCCAGACTGCTGCACATGCAAACCAACCTGCCTTCCACTGACTCCATCTATACTTCAAGCTGCCTCGGCATAATCAACATAATTGTTTGTGAATGACCCACAACAACACACAGAGTGAAAGAAAAGTCTTTATTCCATAAGCAATCAGGAACATTTAAACTGCCAGCCATTCACTTCCAGCTTGGCGTGGCTTGTGAGAGCCGGCTGACCTTGCTCATGTAAAACTGTGTAGTACCGTAATACCATGTAAAGGGTGGCATGCATATATGTTATAATAATAATAATAATACATTTTATTTTTGGGCGCCTTTCAGAAATCTCAAGGACACCTTACAGAGATTAACAGGAATAAAAAACATATAATCAGAATAAAATAAATAATAAAGACATCACAGAAACACAAATTAAAAACAGAATTCAGTCCAAAAACAAAAAATCAAAAACACAATGTGAAAATGTGAAATGATTATAAATGGCATGGATTAATAAGGGTTAATCTACATCCTTCCTCTTAAAGAAGCAAAGCATATATAGAGTGGTAAGTGGAGAATATTGTAAAACACCAGTATGGGGTATGGGCATTTATTATTTTACGTGTACATGCTTGTGCATATGTGAGCACATAAAACGGAACGGTTCATGCACAGTTCAAGTATAGCCAGTGAACTTTACAATCAGCGGGTTTGGCTTGCAGACACGACCTGCACATGTATGGTATTACCCCTTGTGCACCTCAGCCTTCTCTGAGGAAGTAAGTCTCTTATCGGGTGAACACGGAGGAGAAGACACCGGTGGAGATGGGGGCACCGGGGAAGGCAGGGATGGTGCTGGCACCGGTAGAGGAATCCCTGGAGTGGCATTCACAGAGCGTGAGGGAAGACCGGCAGGCTGGTCCGGGTAAGGATGTGGAGGTGCCGGTTCATTAACCGGGAGGTGTTGCCGGGTGCGTCGATAGATGCGGTTGTCAATACTGACCAGGTACGAGCGTGGCTCTGTGGTTGACCCCAGAATGACTCCGAGGCAGTCGTAACCACGGAGTGACCGTAAGCGGACAGCCTGTCCCTTGTTGATTGGTTGAAGCGGAGATCTGGTCTTATCATAGTAGTTTCTTTGTATGTCGCGGCGGCGTTGGAGCTGGGATTGGATTACCGACTGTGCACAAACTTGTGGTTCTAATAGTTGCTTGGCCATAGGCATGGTGGAGCGGGTTCTCCGTGACATGAGCCGTTTGGCCGAAGATCCCAGGAGAGGGTCGTGGACGATGTTCCGTAGGTTGATTAAGTCGAGATAGACATCAGAGCCGCCCTGTGTGAGCGTTCCATTAGTTTTTTTGCACTTCTTACCGCACGCTCGGCCAGGCCGTTGGACAGCGGGTAATCGGGGCTGCTGGTGGTGTGGTGAAAGTCCCAGCGTTTCGCGAAATCCCTGAATAGCTGATTGGAGAATTGAGTTCCATGTCTGGGAGTAGCTTGAGGGGTGCTCTGTGGACAGAGAAATGGCGAGTGAATTTTTGAATGACCGTGGCTGAGGTCGGGCTACTGAGCAGGTCGATTTCGAACCATACTGAGTAGGAATCGACTAGAACCAGGTATTGTTTGCCGTGCCACTCAAAGATGTCGGCTTCTACTGTGGACCAGGGTAAGTCTGGTGTGGGATGCGGGAGAAGTGGTTGTTTCTGTTGGTGCGGGGTCAGGCTATTTCAAATCGGGCAGGCAGCAACTTTCTCAAGAATGTAGTCAGCCATGTCAGGCCAGAAAAGCATACCTTTTGCATGTTGGAGGGTTATTTCTGCAGCAGGATGGCCCCCATGGACAATATCGAGGTACTTGCTGTGAAGAGATGTCGGGATGACTGCCTTATGTCCTTTCATTATAATGCCATCTTGAATGACCAGTATGTCGCAGTGGGGCTGACAGCTCACTAAAGTTTGGGATTAATTTTCCCAGGTAGTTTACCATGCCTAGACATCGTTGTAGTGGTGTCACATCCGTAGGTGCTGACATTTCGGTGATGGCAATGGTTTTACACGGGTCTGGACTGAGTCCGTTGTTGGTGAACACGTGGCCCACGTAAGTCACTTCGTCGATCCGAAACCTGCACTTGAGAGGATTGAGTTTGATTTACCTCTCTGGCACAATCCAGGACCTGCTTCAGGTTTGAGTCATGTCTTGCGCATTCTATTCTCTACAATAATCAAGGAATATTCTCACCGTGGTCACTCCCTCTTCTCCCCTCTCCCATCACACAAGAGGTACAGAAGTTTGAAAATGCTTACCCCCAAATTCAGAGAGAGATTCTTCCCAGCTGTTATCAGGCAACTGAATCGTCCTCTTTGAACTACCTATAATCGGACTTAACCAGACTTTATCTTGGATTAATTGTTGTACCCTTTATCCTGTATCTGTACACTCTGGACAGTTTGATTGTAATCATGTATTGTCTTTTCTTTGATTGGATAGCACGCAAACAAATGCTTTTCACTGTACCTCAGTAAACGTGACAATAATAAACTAAACTAAACTATACTAAACTAAACTAAATGATTTAATAAAGTCTATGAACTACTGTGGTAAAGTTGTTGACAGATCATTTGTATTCAATGATATAAGATTGCTCAAAAAGCATTGAGCTATCTGCTGACTTGCGGATATTGGAACCGAAGATAGACACAAAATGCTGGTGTAACTCAGCAGGACAGGCAGCATCTCTGGATAGAAGGAATGGGTTGAGACCCTTCTTCAGACTTGGAGCCAACTGATCCTGAATCACTGTGAAATGTTTAATGATTTAACTGTAGAGGAGGTGAAAAGAATATTTGCAACGCAATATGAATTGATATTATGAAAAGGGTATTATTTTGGGAAGGGAAACGTTTTATCCACATTTCATTCATAATTGTTTGATGCTGATTAGTTCTGCTTTGTGAAAATAGAGAAATTGCAACCATGTCCATTGATCAAACAAACAACTGCCCCATTGATCTTCCCTAGGATGGAGCGAACTATCACCTCTTCATTTGGATATTTTAGAAGTCTCACCTTGACGAATGTAAATTTGACGAATCATTGATCCAACAATTTTGTACACTGTGCTCAGTTTTCAAGGGTATAATAATGCCAGGTACAGTAATTAGAATTTAACAAATGTAACTAAGAAGTTCATGATAATTGCTTGCTCAATTAGTTTCAAGGACAAATTAATGTAACTAAACAATTTCTCAGTTCTTGCACCAAATTCCATTTCTCATCTACATTTTTGTAGATGAAGTTGTGTTCAATTTTAATGCTATTTTCTCGCATGGATCTATCAGTATCAATTAACTGGTAGATTTATTCATGTTTCACAAAACTATATGTAGCAAACAATAGCACATTAGATGTAACTTCACTAGTGCATTCATGTATTTGTTGGTGAACACGTGGCCCACATAAGTCACTTTGTCAACCTGAAACCTGCACTTGAGAGGGTTGAGTTTGGGATTTACCTCCCTGGCACGATCCAGACAGTTATTGACTAGTTATTGACTAGATGATCAGTTACCCTCCCTGGGGGTTTAGGCGAATGTTGAGGGGTTAATGCTTGTTGTGGGGACCTATAGAAGGCATGGACGTCATAGGCAGAGTGTGGCCCCGGTCCCAAGGATTTGGTATGGGTATCAGTGTATTTTACAATCTGGCAGACACGTTCAACCTTATCAAGTGTAAGCTCCTCATCCCAGAGTAATTGATTTCTCACCTTATCATTCAGGATGCCACGGATGAGCATGTCGCAGTCTTGGAAATGGCATCTGGACGCAATGCTCTTAAGGGCTCCAATGTAGGATTCAACCGTTTCTCCCTCTTGTTGGCTGCGGGGAAAAAACTTGTGGTGCTCCATGATAACATTGGTGCGAAGTTGGCACAGGTCACGGAACTTTCGGAGGAGGCAGGCCGGGTCTCTGATGGATTCTGCTGGGGTCACAACATGTGTTACCGGATCGGTATGTTCTGGGGCGCAGTGGAAATCCTGTGCCCGCAGGGCAGCCTCTGTGCCTGCTACATTGAGGAGAATTGACACAATAGTGTGGGGTGTAGCTGCAGGGTGGGCAGCATCAATGAAAATTCCGAATTCCACCTTGAACAAGTGCCACCATTCAGCAAGCTCACTGTCGAACACCAAAGGATCTGGTCTGCATAAGGAACTATCCATTATTCGATGTAAAACAATAAACTTAAATAAATTCAGGCAAAATAGTTGGAGATGTGATTCAAGACTCTGACACCATGTTTATCGGTGGCCCATAAGAAAAACACATTCATGGTGAAATCCAACCTCATTCCATTAAGTACACAGGAACATTCCAACAGTTGTGTCTGGTTTTACTGACTAGTGTGCCCGAGCGAGGGAGA
The DNA here is from genome assembly GCF_010909765.2 of Amblyraja radiata. Classification (NCBI taxonomy): domain Eukaryota; kingdom Metazoa; phylum Chordata; class Chondrichthyes; order Rajiformes; family Rajidae; genus Amblyraja; species Amblyraja radiata. Next base: position 20,578,151 of record NC_045964.1, read on the forward strand.
GAGAGAGAGAGAGAGAGAGATGCTCCAGGAAAAAAAAAAAATATGTATGCTCTTTACATAACATGCCGATCATTCTATTTGATTTTTAGATGAGATTTGGAGGCCTGTTTCAAGACTACAGCTGTCCCATATAATTTTGAAGAGAATATATATATTTTTGTGCATGCTATTTTTAATAGACATTAGCCCATTGAAATGCTCTTGAAGAGTAGACTGTGATAGAAAAATATCTCCTCTACTTAATATTTATATATTCTGCACACTTATGATGGAACTATCAGAACTTCCATGTTTTTGATCCTATCTTGGGAAGATTAACTTTACTGGCATTTCAGGATACTCTCTTCAAAGGAGAATAATGCAGGGTGCATGCTATGAGTTTGCACAAGTGATCAACATTGCTTAACACTGCAGTGACACAAAGATCACAGTAGATAAAAAACTATAGAGGAGTCCCAGAATTACTTGACCCTACAAGCTTCAATGGCAACAGCTTTCAAATTGTTTATGCTGCATACGTTGAACCACAAAGGCTGACTAAAGCTAGTGAGAAATACCAACTTAAAACATTCTTTTTAACTCCCTCTGTGAGTCACTTGCCTACTATCATCCTGCCAACATCACAAAATCTATTTGAGCTATTGATATTACATGGGGAACATTTGCCACCTTGACTTGTTTTTTCAAATGAAGTTAGATCCAAGTTGAGGCCCTCCTTGCTTTTGATGGGGAGAATGTAAAGTGTGCTGATGGAAGAATGAAAATATTTAATAACATTTACAATAAAGAGACAGAGATGCTGCCTGTCCTATTACTCCAGCATTTTGATTCTTCGTTATGAATATTGAGTTCTGTAACTTCAAATAACCCTTGCTTTCCCTCTCCCCATCACTCCCCCACTGTGGTTTACTAATTAGTTTCACTGCCCTCCTGATTAATTTTACTGTTTGAGTGCCTCGTTGTCATATTCCCCTCAGCCAACAATGAACCATTCTACATTTCCTTGATCATCGTCTGCTTTGATCTGTCGTTTTTACACTTTACCCTACGATATATCTAGTTTCTCTCTCCCCTGACTCTCACTCTGAAGAAGGGTCTTGACCCGAAACGTCACCCATTCCTTCTCTCCAGAGATGCTGCCTTTCCCGCTTTTCAGCAGTTTTTGTCTATCTTTTTTGTTGCTCATTCACATTTATTACCCATTCCTAACTGGGCTTAAAACAGAGAATAATGCAGCACAGATACAAACCCTTCAGTTTACAATGCCAATTTAAACTAATCCCATGTGCCTACACATCCCTCTATTCTCTTCCTGTTAATGTGCATATCTAAATCTATGTAACTAAAAGTCTCATCTTGACCACTTCCTGTCTGTGCTGTATATTGATTTTAGAAAAAATGCTACCATATATTGCTATGATTTTTTGCCATCTTACTGAGGCAGCCCTGAGGATTTTTCCGATCGATGAAAAATAAAAAAGTTGTGATTCTTGAGATCATCTGATTGGTCCTCTCGCCTGTCAATCACCACAATGAATGTAACGCCCCTTCTGGGGGGGGGGGGGGCAGGACTATAAAACCCCGGATGCCTGGACGTGTCAGTCACTCTGGAAGATCATGAGGGAGAGGCCACAACTGTGATTCTAAGCTGTGAATCAACTGAACTGTGAGTCTGCAATGTACTTGCAGTCAATTATTTGTTAGCCCTTAATGACAATGCAATTTGGTGGCCTGCACTCTGCTTGAAATGCTATGAAATTGAATTTGGTGGCCTGCACTCTGCTTGAAATGCTATGAAATTGAATTTGGTGGCCTGCACGCTGCTTGAAATGCAATGAAACTGAATTAGGTGGCCTGCACTCTGCTTGAAATGCTATGAAACTGAATTTGGTGGCCTGCAGTCTGCTTGAAATGCTAGGAAACTGAATTTGGTGGCCTGCTCTCGCTTGAAATGCTATGAAACTGAATTTGGTGAGCTGCCCTCTGCTTGAAATGCTATGAAATGGAATTTGGTGGCCTGCACTCTGCTTGAAATGCTATTTCAAGGAATAGCCGTGAGTGAACTGCCAGCCCACCAGCCCTGAGTGACTGATCTGCCAGCCCACCAGCCCTGAGTGACTGATCTGCCAGCCCACCAGCCCTGAGTGACTAATCTGCCAGCCCACCAGCCCTGAATGACTAGTCCATTCAGCCCACAATATCCATACTAGCAATCTGGAAACCAGTCCTTTCGGTCCACAACACCGACACTAGTGCTACTGAAAGCACCCCAGTTGCGTTGGGGGACCAGCCCTCCCGTGTGCACATGGGACCCAATGGGTCCCACTTATTTTAGTACATTAAATGTTGATATCATATATCTGCTTCCACCACTTCCTCTGGCAACATGTTCTGGACCTACCACTCTCTATGTAAAAAAATAACCTGCCTCACAATTCTCCTTTAAACTTTCCCCCTCTCACCTTAAATCTGTGCCCTCACTTGCCTGATATTTCCACCATGGGGAACCTACGTCTACCTATGTCAATTAAACCTATTTTACACCGTCTCCAAAGCCTCAATATCATTTCTCTAAGGCAGCAATCAGAAGTGCCCCGAATGCATCAAATGGTGCCCAACCAAAGTTCTATACAACACAATTTCACAACTTTTACACTCAATCGATGAAGTCAAGCATGCTGCATGCTTTTTTTAACACCCTATCTACTTGTGTTGCCATTTTCATGGACTTGCTTAGGGATCCATCTTGAAGCTGTGGTAAGCCCACATATCATGCTGGTGAATCTGCATTGCATCCAGATCCAGTACCAATATATCCTCTACAAAGCACAATAAGGTTATTTTAAGAAGTGTGGTGTGGCAGCGCCTAACGGCAGTGGCTCGACTGCACTCTATCTTTTTTTATAATTTTTGTCTCGTTAAGTATATGTTTGATTATAGTTTTATTATTTTTTTAGCTGTGTATATGTGGGGGGTGAGTGGGGGAAACTGTTAATCTCTTCCCCGTTCGGGGACCTGACTTTTTCCGTCGGGCCTCCGGTGTCGTTGGGCCTAACATCGTGGAGCCGGCAGCAGCCTCCGGCCGGAACCAACCTGAGGGCTCCAGTCGCGGAGCCTGCAGACCTGCCATCGCAGAGCTGGTCGACTTCGGAGCGGGAAGAGCTGTGGTGGTGCGTGGCTGCAACCCGACTTCGGAGCTTCAGAGGCTCTGGCCGCAGGCCCTGTGGACGGTAACATCGGGAGCTTGCAGGTCCCTGGTGGGAGACCGCTTTTCGGAGCTCCTGCAACGGCAACTTCTCCCGCCGGAATCGCGGGGTGAAATGACTTGGAGCGGGGCCTAACATCGTCCGGCGCAACTTAACGGCCGCGGGACTTACCATCGCCCGCCGGGGGCTTTAACATCGAGAGCCCCAGTTCGTCTCGAAGCTGCAGTTGGACTGCTGGACCGCGGGGGAAGAACAAGGGAAGAGGTAAGACTTTTGCCTTCCATCACAGTGAGGAGGTGTTGGAGATTCACTGTGATGGATGTACATGTAAAGTGTGTTAAGTGTGGGTCTTGGGTTTTTTTTGTAATTGTTCAAACCAATTTCGTTCAAACCAAGCTGTTTGAATGACAATAAAAGGCATTGTATTTTATTCTATTCTATTTTGATAATGGTCATTCAGCCAATTTTTGCCTCTCTAAACCCTTACCTCAATGCAATGGACACATTACAATATGATGTTAAAATGGGAGAACTCTTTCTTCTGGGAAGATTGTACCATTTGGAAAACTGGAGCAACTCAATGGGTCAGGCAGGATCTCTGGAGTATACAAATTGGTAGCTTTTGGGTCAGGACTCTTTTTAACTCTGAAATAACTGAGTTACTCCAGTACATAGCATCTTCTATTGTACACCAGCATCTGCAGTTCCTTGTGTCTCCATTTGGAAGAACGTAGCGAATCTTAGAGACATAGACATAGACATGACATGGAGTCATGCGAAATGTGTAGGAAGGAACTGCAGATGCTGGTTTAAACCGCAGATAGACACGGAATGCTGGAGTAACTCAGCGGGACAGGCAGTATCTCTGGAGAGAAAGAATGGGTGACGTTTCGGGTCTCAACCTGAAACGTCACCCAAATCAAGAGAGTTTATTGTCATGTGTCCCAGATAGGACAATGACATTCTTGCTTGCTGCAGCACAACAGAATATTGTAGGCATGAATACAGATCAGATCAGTGTGTCCATATACCATAGAATATATATATACACACATAAATAAACAGATAAAGCGCAATAGGCTGTTATAATTCAGAGTTTGTTTGAAGTTGTGTTTAATACTCTGGTGGCTGTGGGGAAGTTGCTGTTCCTGAACCTGGATGTTGCAGATTTCAGGCTCCTGTACCTTCTACCTGTTGGCAGCGGAGAGATGAGTGTGTCGCCAGGATGGTGTGGGTCGTTGATGATGCTGGCAACCTTTTTGAGGCAGCGACTGCGATAGATCCCCTCGATGGTAGGTAGGTCAGAGCCAATGATGGACTGGGCAGTGTTTACAACTTTTTGCAGCCTTTTCAGCTCCTGGACGCTCAGGTTGCCGTACCATGCCACGATGCAACCGGTCAGCATGCTCTCTACTGTGCACCGAGAGGGGGAGAGGGGGAGAGGGGGAGAGGATGGAAGGGGGAGAGGATGGAAGGGGGGAAGGAAAGGTGTGTGTGTCTCCCTGTGTGCGTGTCTGTGTCTCCATGTGTGTGTCTTCCTTTGTCTATGTGTCTCCCTGTGTGTGTGCATGTCTGTGTGTATCTCCCTGTGTGTGTGTGTCTCCCTGTGTGTGTGTGTCTCCCTGTGTGTGTGTGTGTCTCCCTGTGTGTGTGTCTCCCTGTGTGTGTGTCTCCCTGTGTGTGTGTGTCTCCCTGTGTGTGTGTGTGTCTCCCTGTGTGTGTGTCTCCCTGTGTGTGTGTCTCCCTGTGTGTGTGTCTCCCTGTGTGTGTGTGTCTCCCTGTGTGTGTCTTCCTTTGTGTATGTGTCTCCCTGTGTGTGTGTGTGTGTGTGTGTCTCCCTGTGTGTGTGTCTCCCTGTGTGTGTGTCTTCCTTTGTGTATGTGTCTCCCTGTGTGTATGTCTCCCTGTGTGTGTGTGTGTCTCCCTGTGTGTGTGTGTGTGTCTCCCTGTGTGTGTGTCTCCTTGTGTGTGTGTGTCTCCTTGTGTATGTGTCTCCCTGTGTGTGTGTGCGTGTGTGTGTGTCCCCCTGTGTGTGTGTCCCCGTGTGTGTGTGTGTGTGTATCCCTGTGTGTGTGTGTCCCTGTGTGTCTCCCCGTGTGTGTGTGTGTCTCCCCGTGTGTGTGTGTGTCTCCCTGTGTGTGTGTGTGTGTCTCCCTGTGTGTGTGTGTGTCTCCCTGTGTGTGTGTGTGTGTTTGTGTGTGTGTGTCTGTCTCCCTGTGTGTGTGTGTGTGTGTGTCTGTCTCCCTGTGTGTGTGTGTGTGTGTCTTCCTTTGTGTATGTGTCTCCCTGTGCGTCTGTTGTCACATCCTGGCCTTAGACAGGGCTGCCAACTCTCACGCTTAGAGCGTGAGAGTCACGCATTTCAGCCAATTCTCATACTGATGACAGAATTCTCACGCTGTCTTCAGTCCCTGCACAGTTTGTCTTTTTGCGCCATATCACAACGATCTGTGCGGTCTGTGGAAGCGCGTCAGTTGGCGGCTGTGAGTGACGTCGCATCTCTTCTCTTCTCTTCTTTCTTGGTTGGATGTGCAGCGGCCGACAACATGAAGCAGCCGGAGATAAAACTAACCAGGTGAATCGGTTGTAAAACATGGGGAGGACCACAATGAGGCCAAACATCTAGGACAGGGTTCGGCAACCTACGGCACATGGGCCGTAACCCAAAAAACCTGAACACCCTCCTCCCTTCCTTCCCCCCCCCCCCCCCCCCCCCCCCCCCCGGTCGCAACGCTCGCTCACAATTTCTCACTCTCAACTCTCACCCAATGTTGGCAGCCCTGTATATGTTGTTAAATGTTCTTCCTAATATTCTTACACTCTTGTTGTGATTGTGCCTGTGATTTTTACTGAACTGTCTGCAACAAAAAAAGGAATTTGACTGTAGCTAAGTTCATGAGACAATAAGGAACCATGGAACACACCTGGCGTGCACTTGCCACTGTTGTCAATGTCACGTCTGCGCCTGCGTCAGGGCCGGCGGGCCGTGCCGGAGGACGGTTGAGTGCGCATGCGCGAGGAGGCCGCGGGTTGAGCCAGGCCCCGGCTCCGTGGTCGCGGCGGCTGCTCTGCCCGCGTCGGCATGAGTTGCGCGGCTGTCGCCACCCTGACGGAGGAGATCCGTCTGAAGCGAGGCGTTGCAGGTACTCGGAAGTGTTGGAGGGGAGGGGAGGGGAGATCCCCTGCCGGGCAGCCTGGGCACCCAGCGTGGAGGTGAATGTGTATGTCCTCTTGGCAGTGGGCAGACGGAGAGGCACATAACGGGAATCCATGGTGCCGCGGGGAAGGCCACCGTGTGAGCAGAGCGATTGGAAGTCAGTGGACAGATGGGTGGGATGTCTGTGGACAGATGGGTGGGATGTCTGTGGACAGTTGGGTGGGATGTCTGTGGACAGATGGGTGGGATGCCTGTGGACAGATGGGTGGGATGTCTGTGGACAGTTGGGTGGGATGTCTGTGGACAGTTGGGTGGGATGTCTGGACAGTTGGGTGGAATGCCTGTGGACAGATGGGTGGGATGTCTGTGGACAGATGGGTGGGATGTCTGTGGACAGATGGGTGGGATGTCTGTGGACAGTTGGGTGGGATGTCTGGACAGTTGGGTGGGATGTCTGTGGACAGTTGGGTGGGATGCCTGTGGACAGTTGGGTGGGATGTCTGGACAGTTGGGTGGAATGCCTGTGGACAGATGGGTGGGATGTCTGTGGACAGATGGGTGGGATGTCTGTGGACAGATGGGTGGGATGTCTGTGGACAGATGGGTGGGATGTCTGGACAGATGGGTGGGATGTCTGTGGACAGATGGGTGGGATGTCTGTGGACAGATGGGTGGGATGTCTGGACAGTTGGGTGGGATGCCTGTGGACAGATGGGTGGGATGTCTGTGGACAGATGGGTGGGATGTCTGTGGACAGATGGGTGGGATGTCTGTGGACAGATGGGTGGGATATCTGTGGACAGATGGGTGGGATGTCTGGACAGTTGGGTGGGATGTCTGTGGACAGTTGGGTGGGATTCCTGTGGACAGATGGGTGGGATGTCTGTGGACAGATGGGTGGGATGTCTGTGGACAGATGGGTGGGATGCCTGTGGACAGTTGGGTGGGATGTCTGTGGACAGATGGGTGGGATGTCTGTGGACAGATGGGTGGGATGTCTGTGGACAGTTGGGTGGGATGTCTGTGGACAGTTGGATGGGATGTCTGTGGACAGTTGGGTGGGATGTCCGTGGACAGTTGGGTGGGATGCCTGTGGACAGTTGGGTGGGATGTCTGTGGACAGTTGGGTGGGATGTCTGTGGACAGTTGGGTGGGATGTCTGGACAGTTGGGTGGGATGTCTGTGGACAGTTGGATGGGATGTCTGTGGACAGTTGGGTGGGATGTCCGTGGACAGTTGGGTGGGATGTCCGTGGACAGTTGGGTGGGATGTCCGTGGACAGTTGGGTGGGATGCCTGTGGACAGTTGGGTGGGATGTCTGGACGGGGCCTGGGCATGTGAACAAGGGCACCCTGAGCTCGAATTTAGTTTATTGTCTCTTGTACAGTGAAAAGTTTTTGTTGCATGCTAACCAACCAGTGGACTGGTTTACATATTCTGTTGTGCTACTGTAAGTAAGAATTTCATTGTTTTATCTGGGACATGACAATAAAACACTTGACTCATGAAGGTGATGATTACAATCGAGTCATCCACAGTGGACAGATGCATGTTAAGGGGAATATCATTTAGTGCATGATAATAAAGGCAATAAGGTCCAAGCAAAGATAGTCCGAGGATCTCCAATGAGGCAGATAGTGTTCGTTACATGGTTAAGCAGCCTGATAACAGTTGGGATGAAACTGTCCCTGAATGTGGAGGTGTGTGTTTTCACACTTCCATACCTTTTTGCCCGATGGGAGTGGGGAGAAGAGGGAGGAAGAGGGTGCAACTCGTCCTTGATTATGCTGGAGGCATCGTGAGGTGTAAATGGAGTCAATGGAAGGGAGGTTTGTTTGTGTGATGGTCTGGGATGTGTCCACAATTCTCTGCAATTTCTTGGATGGAGCTGCTTTCAAACCATGCTGTGATGCATCTCGAAAAAATGTAAAAGATGGTAGAGTCAGGGTGGGGCAAAGAAAGAACAAGGTCATTGCAGTTCAGGATGCTCTTTCTCATCTCTGATGCAGAACCTACCTGAGGGGAAGACTGAAGAAGGGTCCCACCCTGAAATGTCACCTATTTATATTCTCCAGCGATGCTACCTGACATGCTGAGTTACTCCAGCACTTTGTCCTTTTGGGAAAGCATCAGAATTGGTTTTAGAATATTTGCAAATGTTTCTGTTATGTCAAATGTAAGAGCGCCTCTCCCCTTTCTGGATCTCTTCATCTCCATCTTTGGTGACAACTTTCCGGTGACATTTATTATAAACCTATTGACTCCCATCCTGTCGCTTATAAGGATGTTTCTGCTGCGTTTCAGTTGATGGAATTAGATATTCCACTCCAAGACCTCTACTGCAGTTGATGGACCCCTTGCCTGTATTTCCGTCAGGCTCCCTGCCTTCCCCAAGATGGAACAGAGGTGAAGCATCACCAATGATCAACCAAATTTCTGTTAAAACTAGTGGTGCCATTACATTGGTGTCAGGTTTGACATAAGGCACTATCAATGGGTTTATCCATTTATATAATTACACGGAGACAAAACTAGAGGAGTAGGTTTTCTTTCCAAAGCGCTTTGCTACCAATGAAGTACTGAAGTGTCGTCATTGTTATAGGGCAGAATATCTGTTGGTTAATTGCTGGTGATTGTCCAGTGGCAATTGGAGTTTTTATGATGTATTCAGACCATGAGCTAGCACATTGTGGTATCACGATGCAGCAAAGATGGATGTTTGCCTCCATGATTAATAGCTGGTGACCGTGAATCCATTGGAGAAATTAGGATAACGATAACTCTCCTTTATTTCAAATATTAAATCTTGTGTTGACTTGATGTAACTGGATATAATTATTTTGCTGGAGCAATACATGCCACAGTTGCTTCACATATCTCTGAGTCTGAACACAAGAATATATGTGTGATGAGAAGTAAACCACTTGGTCTTTCGGGCTTTGGCTGCTGTTCATGAGGATCCCAGTACTCCCAATAACCTTTAATTCTCTTAATATCCATAAATCTATTGTTCTCTGTACAGCACACATACAATGATTGAGCCTACAGCCTTGTGGGTTGAAAACTCCAAAAGGTTTATCAAACTGAATAAAGATATTTTTCCTTCCCTCAGTCTTAAACGACCTATTGTTTATTCCCAAAAAAGCACGAAGTGCTGGTACAACTCAGTGGGTCAGGCAGACCTGACTACTCAGTGGGTCAGTCAGCATCTCTGGAGAACGTGGATAGATGATATTCCAGGCACCAAACAACACCTCTGTTGTTCCAGGCACCAAACAACACCTAACCATGTTCTCCAGAGATGCTACGTACCCACTGAGTTACTCAAGCACTTTGTGTCTTGTTTTTGTTGTTAACCAGCATCTGCAGTTCCTTGTGTCTCTATTGTTTATTCTGATGATAACTCCCCAGTTTAGTATATCTTAATTTCTCTCCTTCGATGGCAAGTATGAACTGTATTTGGTTAGGAGACCTAAAGTTTACATGCTACTCCAAGGTGTATCCTACTAATGCCTTCTAAAATTACAATAAGATGTCTTTATTCCTGAATTCTAACACAATTGTAATAAAGACTAATGTACCATGTCCCTCTCAATCACTTGCAGCACCTGTATTTTGGCTTTGGGTGACTTGTATGCAACCACACCTGGGTTCCTTTGAACATCACTACAAAATCTCTTTACATTTACCAAAACTGCACTTTTGTGTTATGTGCAACAAAGTGGTAACTTTTCATTTTTCCACGCTATTCCAACAATTATGTTCTCGTCTACTCCCTCGGTTTATCCACATTCCCTTGAAATCTTCTTATATTCTTCTGTGTACATCCAATCCTACCTGGAATTTACAGCAGCAAATTTAGCATACAACACTCAGTCGCTTAAGCCAATGTCATAATATCGATTGTGCAAAACTGGGGATCAAGCGTTGATTCCTTCTGATGCTCCACGAGCCACAACCTTCCCACTTGAGAATTATTTATTTAATCCTACTCTTTGTTTTCTCTAGGAAAACCAATTTTCAATATATTACCTCCAATTCTGCTCTAACATTGTGCATCAGCCTCATCATAAATCACCTGAAAATCCTAATGTATCACATTTGTTTCCTCCTTATTTATTCCATCAGTCAAATCCGCAAAGGACACGAGTTGATTAATCAAAACATTATTTTCCTTTCAGAAATGCTCTACTCAATTCCATTATTCTTCATAAGAAATATCTTTTATTAAGGATTCCAACATTTTCCTTAAATTGATGCTTGCCAAAAAGATAGTTCTGTTTTTTCTGTGCCTCCATTGTTTAAATTATGCAATAATAATTGGTATATTGCATTATTCCAGAGAGAGAAGACAGCTATAGAGCTTTGGAAGATGACCAGAGCATTCACTATTTCAAAAGGCACTTTTCTCAAAGCTCTGCAATGTATGAGTCCTTTCTATCTGTCAGCCCTCAAATTCGCCAACGTCATCAGTACCATTATTTCCTTTTTCCTCATTCTCGTAAGGCCCTTTGTTCTCTAATGTATTGGGCAGGTTTTTCAGTTTTCTTTGAAGGTGGACACAAAGAAGAAGTTCCTGTTATAAATTCCACCCCCTCCCTTTTTGTAAGGGGCCCAATTAGTCATTTCATTTTGTTTGTAACGATAAACGGTCTTACCAATGAGTTTTTAACTTTTCTTGCCGATCTAATCTCGTATTCCATCTTAAAGTAGTTAGTTACTGTTTTTTCCAAAAATGCTTCCAATCTTCAAGTGCACTGCTGATGTTGATAATGTTATGAGCATCTTCCTTGCATTTAACACAATTTTTAACTTCTCTTCAGTCATAAATACATTTCTTCTATTCTGTTGAGTTTGTGGTGCCTCAAAGGATTAAAAAAAAAGAACTTGCGCAGTTTAAAAAAAAATTCTAACCATTGTGTGTCCAACATATCTTTCAATGTATTCTTCCTGTCAACCACAGCTAAACCTCCTCTCACGCTTTATTTATTTCCTTTATATAGATTCGTTTTTTTTACTTCTGCATTGAGCTATACAATTGCAACTCAATGGTAGATTCTATCATATTTATATTCACTTTTTTTCCAAAGATTCATTGGCAAAATAATTATCTATTAACTTTCCCATTATACCAAACGTTCCAAAATAGCCTCTTGCTTAGTTTGTTGCTCGGTATTGATCTAGAAAAGCACCTCATCTACATCCCATGAATTTGTCCTCCACCTTACTACAGTAAATTTGATTAATACAGTTGATAAGTGGGTTAAAGTCTGGCATGATTACTGTATTGCCTCATTGCACTCATCTCTGATTTCCTGTTTCATGACACACCCATATAGTGGTCGAAAGATAAATTGCCAATGTTGCTTGGTTCAATCCAAGTTGATGTTAATTGCACGGTAATGTTCTGTCAAGCCAACTTCATTTTGCACCACTGTGCATCTCCCCTATTGATACCATCCCCTTTTTGAGACTCATTTTGCTTATCCTTCTGAAATGTTAAATACCTTGAATATTTAGTTTTTACAATTTGGTCACCGTAAAGCCATGTTTCCAGCGCAGCAATGAGATTATACATGTTTCCTTCTCATTATCATTGAGTTATGTACTGTATTCCCTAACCATGAGTCTTGTAAACCATAGGTACAATCCTACCCATAACCCTACTTCGGCACCAAACAACTATGGGCATTGTTTAATGGTTGCACTACGTATTTTGGCTTGCATGAGCCAAACTTTGGTCTGGGTTACCTAGTATAATTAATTGTTTTTGTATTGTTTATTGTATATTGTCTTAATTTGCCTGTAAGAGCTGCAGCAATTAAGAATTTTATTGTTCTGTTTCTGATGCTTGTGATTAAACTGTCTTGAAATGTTGAGTAACTAGCAGGGATTTTTCCATGCACAGTTATAAGGAACAGTTAAAAGATATTCTCAGTCAGTGTACAGTACCTGGAAAGGTATCAATAGACATTGATCTTGAGGCTGGAAATGAAATGGGAAAGGGTGTTAAATAAAAGTCAGAATTCTAAATTTGGGGCAATACTTATTTAATGCCCCTTACTGCACCTGTACTCAGAGAGTAGTTTTTTTCTAACTTGATTAAGATGGATGTGGTGGAAATGCTCTGATTAATGAACCTTCAGCTCATTCAGTCTGCATAAGCTAATTTTTTTTAATTTTATTGGCACAGCGATAATGAAATGTTTTGCTCTTATTCAATTTGGACATTCCATTGAAAGATTATTCTTATATTCCCTGTTTTTTTCAGTAAGAAGACAAGCTTGTTTATATACACTTATCTTTTATGATTATATTTCTACATTTCCCAATTCACTGTTAATTCTACACTACATGTAGTCTGCCTTAGATACTATTGTTCACTCACACTTCTTTGATACCACTGTAACTGATCCTACTCAATTCATAAACTGCATCAGCATTGCAATTAGTCCATCTGGCTAATTATTTGAGCTGAAATTGATTTTTATTTCCTTATTTACTTTCATTTTCCACCAAGCTTGCTTACTCTCAATTTTGCATTTTCTAATCAAACCTTTTCCTTGTTGATCTTTGTTTGTAATGGATGTGAATGAAAATGCACCCTGTAAAGATTCTTGTGGTGGATTCTACAGTAAAAACATTGATGTTTCAGTGGGGATCTTTTAGTTTTTAATGATCAGAAGGTCATTCAGTGAGATAGGTGGTGTGGGGGGGGAGGGTGTGTGTGTGGGGGGGGGCTCCACTCAGGATGCGGCCTGACCCACCGGCCGCGGCACCACACAGCGGCTTTCCCGACTCCACACAGCGGCTTTCCCAACGCCACACAGCGGCTTTCCCGACTCCACACAGCGGCTTTCCCAACTCCACTCTTGCGGACTCAATCAGCATTTGTGGACTCAGCCCCGCTTCCAGGGCTTTATTCTCCAGTGGGTGCCGGAAGGGACGTTACCTTCATGGTGACTGACATGCGAGAAGACCAATCTGCTAATCTCACGCTTTTTTAAACCTTCATAACTTTTGTAATCTTCCACCGATCGGAACAAAACCTGGTGCGCTTGGAGGAGAGGAGAACAGTGGCGAAAAAATCCTAGCGATAAAGGGTACAGTTTTTGCATAATTTTTTTTTTTAAATGCAAGCTGGAAGTGGTCAAGATGAGAGTTTTAGTAATAGTATAGATGACTGGTCATGTCTGTGGTATCAGGCCTGGCTCCAAGGCAAAGCAAGAAAAGGAAAGACAAACAGAGCCAAAGTGATAGGAGCCCTATTAGTTAGAGGGACAGACAGGAGATTCTACAGCAGTAATACAGGATGGTGTGTTGCCTCTCTGGAACCAGGATTCAGGATATCTCAGAGCAGCTCCTAAACATTTTCAAGGGGGAAGGCACACAGCCAGAAGATGTGCACATTGGTACAAATGATATGGTTAGGAAAAGGGAAAGGAAAAGGCTAAGTCTGAAAAATGGTCCCGACCAGAAACATCACCTGTCCATATTCTCCAGAGATGCGGCCTGACCCGCTGAGTTACTTCGGCAGTCTTTTTTAGCCCAACATCTGTGGTAGGTAAGCTACTGGAGAGGTTCTGAGCTTTAGGGAGAGGTTGAACTTTATTCCTTGGATCGCAGGAGGCTGAGGGATGATCTTGGAGAGGTGTATAAAATCATGAGAGGAATAGATGGGGCGAGTGGATTAGCTTAGATGGGGCGAGTGGATTAGCTTAGATGGGGCATCTTGGTTCTCATGGTCAATTTGGGCTGAAAGACCTGTTTCCATGGCGTGTGACTAATGGGTGAGGTTTGTTGCAGAACTGCTTCAAGGTTAACTGAATTAAACTTTTAGATTGTTCGTTGCATATTACTGCTCCAATTTTCTGACAGCAAAGTAGAGATGAGTATTGTGCACTTTCTTGATGTTGGAAAAGCACCAGCCACTCCAAGCTGAATTGCACCCAGAAGGGTCTTGTCCAGTTTCCCAATGCATAAGACTTCTGGCAGAAATGCAACAAACACAAAATGACTTCATATGTAATTTGCATGTATACAGTTGATAAAGCTGCCATCTAAGTATATTTTAACAATCTTTCTTGCCACCCCTTTTCTTCTGCATCTCGGACCCTCTCATCTGTCCTCATCAACTGCCACAAAATCCACAATAACTTGCATTTGAACATTTTAACTGTGAGAATAGATTATGTAGATGGATTATTCTTTATAATGGACAAAGCTGAAGGGAGATTTAAGTGCGGTAGATACAATTATGAGGGGATTTAATAAATAGGAGAGACCAATTTTTAGATAAGTGCTTTGTTCTTGCTACATAACCATATAACCATATAACAATTACAGCACGGAAACAGGCCATCTCGACCCTTCTAGTCCGTGCCGAACACATAATCTCCCCTAGTCCCATATACCTGCGCTCAGACCATAACCCTCCATTCCTTTCCCATCCATATAACTGTCCAATTTATTTTTAAATGATAAAAACGAACCTGCCTCCACCACCTTCACTGGAAGCTCATTCCACACAGCTATCACTCTCTGAGTAAAGAAGTTCCCCCTCATGTTACCCCTAAACTTCAGTCCCTTCTGCCTCAAAAATAGACAATTCATAGTGAACTGAGGACTTCTTCCTTCAACTTTCAAAATTAGTACACTGATTGCTATTTGCAGCATTTTCAGGAAAGAAAAGGAAGATATGGGACACAAATTGAGATAAAGTACTAAGAGAGATTCTGCCTGACACGATGAGTTACTTCAGCACAATAAACACCACTGAATCTTCAAATAGATAATTGATGTGGCCTTTCAAAAACTGATCTGACAATCCTATTGTCCAATGTTATTTGTGCATTGTTCCTGCTTATTGCACCTACCACTGTTTGTTGCTTAGGCCTTTGACTCTATTGTCTGCAAACAATAACCTCTAATAAGGATTGAGGAGCACTTCAACAACAACAACTCCGACCCCCCGACGCATGTGGCAAGGCATCCAGGCCATCACGGACTATAGACCCACCAACACCACCCCCGCATCCAGCAACGCCTCCTTCCTTGAGGAGCTTAACCACTTCTATGGCTGCTTTGACAGGGACAATCTAGAGATGGCCATCAAGGCTGTGCTCCCTGCCGATCACCAGCCCCTCACACTCACCCCCTACGACGTGTACGTGGCACTGAGTAGGATTAATGCAGGTAAGGCTGCTGGCTCTGACGACATCCCCGGGCGCGTCCTCAGGGCCTGTGCTGCGCAGCTGACAGATGTCTGGACTGACATCTTCAACCTGTCACTTGCCCAAGCAGTTGTCCCCACGTGCCTTAAAACCACCTCCATCGTGCCGGTGCCAAAACACTCCACTGCGGCAAGCCTCAACGACTTCCGCCCAGTTGCACTTAGTCCCATCATCACCAAGTGCTTCGAGAGGCTGGTCCTGGCACACCTCAAAGGCTGCCTACCCCCCACATTGGATCCCTATCAGTTTGCCTACCGCAAGAACAGGAGTACGGAGGATGCCATCTCAACGACACTTCACTCCGCCCTCTCCCACCTCGACAACAGAGACACTTACGTAAGAATGCTGTTCATCGATTACAGCTCAGCATTCAACACCATTATACCCTCTAAACTGATCACCAAACTCGGTGACCTGTGCATCGACCCCTCCCTCTGCAACTGGATACTGGACTTTCTAACCAACAGACCCCAATCTGTTAGGTTAGACAAGCACACCTCTTCAACCCTCACCCTGAACACCGGCGTTCCACAGGGCTGTGTGCTGAGCCCCCTCCTCTACTCCCTCTTCACCTACGACTGCACACTTGTACATGGTACTAACACCATCATCAAGTATGCAGATGATACAACGGTGATTGGCCTCATCAGCAACAACGATGAGTCGGCCTATAGGGAGGAGGTCCAGCTCCTAGCAGCATGGTGCGCTGACAACAATCTGGCCCTTAACTCCAAGAAGACCAAGGAGCTCATTGTAGACTTCAGAAAGTCTAGGGGCGGCACGCACACCTCCATCCACATTAACGGGACGGAGGTGGAACGTGTTTCCAGCTTCAGGTTCCTGGGGGTCAACATCTCCGATGACCTCTCCTGGACCCACAATACCTCAACTCTGGTCAAGAAGGCTCACCAGCGTCTCTTCTTCCTGAGGAGACTAAAGAAGGTCCATCTGTCTCCTCAGATTCTGGTGAACCTCTACCGCTGCACCATCGAGAGCATCCTTACCAACTGTATCACAGTATGGTATGGCAACTGCTCTGTCTCCGAACGGAAAGCACTGCAGAGGGTGGTGAGAATTGCCCAACGCATCACCGGTTCCTCACTCCCCTCCATTGAGTCTGTCCAAAGCAAGCGTTGTCTGCGAAGGGCGCTCAGCATCGTCAAGGACTGCTCTCACCCCAACCACAGACTGTTTACCCTCCTACCACCAATTATAAAAGATGAGATAGCCGAACATTTGGATAGCAATAACAGGATCGGTGCGAGTCAGCATGGATTTACGAAGGGGAAATCATGCTTGACTAATCTTCTGGAATATTTTGAAGATGTAACTAGGAAAATGGACATGGGAGAGCCAGTGAATGTAGTGTACATGGACTTTCAGAAAGCATATGATAATGTCCCACATAGGAGATTAGTGGGCAAAATTAGGGCACATGGTATTGGGGGTATAGTGCTGACATGGATAGAGAAGTGGTTGGCAGACAGGAAACAAAGAGTAGGGATTAACTGGTCCCTTTCAGAATGGCAGGCAGTGACTAGTGGGGTACCGCAAGGCTCGGTGCTGGGACCGCAGCTATTTACAATATACATCAAGGGATTCAAAGTAACATTAGCAAATTTGCAGATGACACAAAGCTGGGTGGCAGTGTGAACTGTGAGGAGGATGCTATGAGAATGCAGGTGACTTGGACAGGTTGGGGGAGTGGGCAGATGCATGGCAGATGACGTTTAATGCAGATAAATGTGAGGTTATCCACTTTGGTTATCCACTGTGAGGTTATCCACTTTGGTAGCAAAAACAGGAAGGCAGATTACTATCTAAATTGCGTCAAGTTGGGAAAAGGGGAAGTACAACGGGATCTGGGGGTCCTTGTACATCAGTCTATGAAAGTAAGCATGGAGGTGCAGCAGGCAGTGAAGAAAGTGAATGGCATGTTGGCCTTTATAACAAGAAGAATCGAATATAGGAGCAAATAGGTCCTTCTGCAGTTGTACAGAGCCCTAGTGAGACCACACCTGGAGTATTGTGTGCAATTTTGGTCTCCTAATTTGAGGAAGGACATTCTTGCTATTTAGGGAATGCAGCGTAGGTTTTACAAGGTTAATTCCCGGGATGGCGGGACTGTCATATGCTGAGAGAATGGAGCAGCTGGGCTTGTACACTCTAGAGTTTAGAAGGATGATAGGGATTCTCATTGAAACATAAGATTGTTAAGGGTTTGGACACGCTAGAGGCAGGAAACATGTTCCCGATGTTGGGGGTGTCTAGAACCAGGGGCCACAGTTTAAGAATAAGGAGTAAGCCATTTAGAACGGAGACGAGGAAACACTTTTTCTCACAGAGAGTGGTCTTTGGAATTCTCTGCCTCCGAGGGTGGTGGAGGCAGGTTCTCTGGATACTTTCAAGAGAGAGCTAGATAGGGCTCTTGAAGATAGTAGAGTCAGGGAATATGGGGAGAAGGCAGGAACGGGGTACTGATTGGGGATGATCAGCCATGATCACATTGAATGGTGGTGCTGGCCCGAAGGGCCGAATGGCCTACTCCTGCACCTATTGTCTATAAATAAAACCTCCGGAATGGATGATATTTATTACGTGGTTGGTTGGAGTCAGTATCAGCACAATTACTTTATTAAACTGAATCTTCAGATGTCCTGGTTCAAGCTAAAACCAAATAATAACCTCTTCACACATTCCCCTGCAAGTATCTCTGTCACTCCTTTAAAATATGCCCCTTCTTGGAACAAGCTCTTAAACATCGCATCTGAATCAATTTCCATCTGATTACACTCCTTGAGGATGTTCATCTACGTGTTCAATTAATAAAACAACGAGATTGGGGGCATTTCTATTCAACCTGTCAAAGGAATTTGGGGGATTTAGAAATAGTCACTGAGGTAAACAAACATAATAGTTGAGTGGCAAATGGCAAAAGTGCTACGTTCCCAATATTTAACTGAAGGAAATAATGGGCTATCGGGGCTGTATGTTGTGACAGACAGCCTGACACCTTGCATGTCATTTTAATATTACACTTATCCCAACCCCCTGGATATCCCGGATTAATAAATTAAAGTTTTGTCAACTAATTACAAATCAGGCTAATTACAAATCAATATCATTAGCCAACTCCGAAACATGAAGCGCTGAACATTGGGATCCAGACATCACGGACAACTGGCCTCAATTCCCCGCTCACATCTGGCAACGGTCTCTGTCTGAACCAGGGGGCCACGGAGCGTTTTTGAAATTGGGGGAGGGGGCTGAGCGATCACTGATCACTGGCCTTGGGGAGGGAGTGGAGCAAACGAGTGGGGGGAGGGGTGTGTGTGTCCGTCCCCGTCCCCCCCCCCCCTCCCCACAGTAGGGACGTTTTGAAATTTGATGTATTAAATCATGTTTTAGTGCATTGTAGAAGTATGATTTCAATATTTTTTTGTTTGAAGTATTTTTAAGAGGTAACTTTTTAAGGGGTAACTTTTTCCACACAAAGGGTTGTGGGTATATGGAACAAGCTGCCAGAGGAGGTCGTTGAGGCAGGAATTTTCCTAACATTTAAGAAACAGTTAGACTGATACATGGATAGGACAGGTTTGAGGGATATGGACCAAAAACAGGTAGTATAGCTGGGACATGTTGGCGGGTGTATGCAAGTTGCGCTAAAGGGCCTGTTTTCACGCTGTATCACTATGACTACATCATATCTCCACCATGCATGAATGCTTGAAAATCAAGTGGTCGAGTTTTATTGCCATATACTCAAGCATAGAAACATAGAAATTAGGTGCAGGAATAGGTCATTCGGCCCTTCGAGCCAGCAGTGCCATTCAATATGATCATGGCTGTTCATCTAAAATCAGTACATCTTTCCTGTTTTTTCCCCATATCCCTTAATTCGCTAGCCTCAAGAGCTAAATGTAACTCTCTCTTGAAAATATCCAGTGAATTGACCTCCACTGCCTTCTGTGGCAGAGGATTCCACAGATTCACAACTCTGGGTGAAGAAAGTTTGTCCTCATCTTAGTCCTAACTGGCCTACCCTTTATCCTTAAACTGTGACCCCTGGTTCTGAACACTCCCAACATCGGGAACATTTTACGTGCAGTTACAGTAAGTAAAAATCTAGCAGGCAAGCAGATTTCTTTCCCCAAACCACACCCATTTGAAGGCCACTATCTTCCACCGTTTCTACCCAGTGCTTGGTACCTACTTCCAGCAGCCACAGGTTGTCCTCCAGGATGCATCGAGCCGCAGCCTGATCCATGCTGGTCACCAGGGCGAATTCGGCACAGAGACTCTCACGGCAGTGGCGCAACGCTTCCGACACCTCTGATGGCCCGGGACTCTTGCACTGAGGCTGCTCCATGGCGGGAACTGCAGCGAGGGACTCACCAGCCCAGCAAACACTCGCCAGCCCGGCAAACACTTGCCAGCCCCGGCTCCCTGTCTGCATCTGCTCCCGCCGCTTCTTCTGTTTCCATCCCTCCCTCAGCCCCGGCTCTCCAACACCCGTGGCCCATGCAGTTGACATGAATTTTGAAATTCTTGTTGATCACAGAATTTCTCACGACAGAGCGCAAGAAATTTGTGATCAGCATGCGAGCGTGAGAATTTGGCGAAATGCGTGAGTCTCACGCTCAATGCGTGAGAGTTGGCAGCCCTGCTAATGTGGTATGGTCTGGTTACCTAGTATAGTGGATAATTTATTGTATTTTTGATTATTATATATTTATTTGATGTTGTTGTGTAAATGCTACAGCAAGTAAGAATTTCATTGTTCCTGGTATATTCGACAATTAAACACACTTGACACAAAATTAAACATCCCAGAATTATTATCAAAAGAAAAAAAATCTGAAAGAGACCTTTTAGTGCAGATGTCTAAGTTTGAGTTTCCAAAGAAAATGCAAGAAAAAGAACTGGATAATTGAAGATGGAATTTTGGTGGTTAGATTGAAAGATGCTAAAATCACATCTGGCAATGGTGGAGCATTTAACATTAGGGCCATGCAGGCTACATTTAAATAACTTAGAAATCTTATGGGCCCATACTTGACGCTTGTTCGAATTCAAATTTGTCACAAGGATGTTTTAATAAGTACTCAAAATTCAGCCTAATCACACATTATATATGTCCTGTTTCATGTTGCTCTTAAAAGCTGCTGCTAGTTGGCACTTTTATTGAAGAATACAGCAGATTATAAAGGTTTGTTTTATTTGAGAACATTTTTGATGTGTCAATCAATTTTGATACAGGAGTTTTAGTACTGTAACATTTTATTTACACCTTTCCTTATTTGTAGGGTTGGGGTTCAATATTATTGGAGGAACTGATTACCAGCCCAATTGTAAGGACAGCGCAATCTATGTGAGCAAAATAAAAGTTGATGGACCAGCAGCTCTTGATGGACGATTAAAGGAGCAAGACCAAATCTTAGCAGTAAGACATCTAAGTTGTTTAATTTGAATACTGAGTATGGAATTAACCTTGGACATGCCAGATTCTCCAGCATTAGCATGTAGTCAAATCCTCTTCCCTGGAGCTATTCTGGCAAATCTCTCCGGTATCTTCCCATGTTTCTTAATGTATTGTAACCAGAGCACATTGCAATACTTTTGTCATGGTTTGGCATTCTCAATGCCTCTATTTCCAAAGCCCAAGATTCCACAAGCTTTGCTAATACTTTTAAAATATGTCCAGCCAACTTCAAATGTTTATCCATTTGAGGCACTGGGTCCTTTTGTCACTGCACATTCTTTAGAACTATGACATTTTCCGTTATAACCCTGCATCCTGTCAGCCCAAATGCATCAAATCATATTCTTTGACAGCTTGTACTGGAGCCTACCAGGGAGAAGGCAATCTGGATTTAGTGTTGTGTAATGAACCGGATTTGATAAGGGAATGTGGTTAAGGAGCCATTAGGTGGTAGTAATATGATAAGTTTTAATCTACAATTTGAGAGGGAGAAGGGTAAATCGGAGGTGTCCGTTGAACAAAGGGGACTGTGGAGCCATGAGGGAGGAGCTAGCCAAAGTTGACTGGAAAGATACCCTAGCAAGGATGACAGTGGAACAACAATGGCAGGTATTTCTGGGAATAATACAGAAGGTGCAGGATCAGTTTATTCCAAAGAGGAAGAAAGATTCCAAGGGGAGTAAGGGGCGACCGTGGCTGACAAGGGAAGTCAGGGACAGTATAAAAATAAAAGAGAAGAAGTACAACATAGCAAAGATGAGTGGGAAGCCATTGGGTAATGTTTAAAGAGCAAGAGAAGATAACTAAAAAGGCAATATGGGGAGAAAAGATGAGGTATGAAGGTAAGCTAGCCAAGAATATAAAGGAGGATAGTAAAAGCTTCTTTAAGTATGTGAAGATGAAAAAATTAGTTAAGACCAAAGTTGGACCCTTGAAGACTGAAAAGGGTGAATTTATTATGGGGAACAAGGGAATGGCAGATGAGTTGAACAGGTACTTTGGATCCATCTTCACTAAGGAAGACACAAACTGATGTACTAGTGGCCAGAGGATCTGGGGGTGACGGAGGAACTGAAGGAAATTCACATTAGGCAGGAAATGGTGTTGGGTAGATTGACGGGACTGAAGGCTGATACATTCCCAGGGCCTGATGGTCTGCATCCCAGGGTACTTAAGGAAGTGGCTCTAGAAATCGTGGATGCATTGGTAATCATTTTCCAATGTTCTATAGATTCAAGATCAGTTCCTGTGGATTGGAGGGTAGCTAATGTTATCCCACTTTTTAAGAAAGGCGGGATAGATAAAACAGGGAATTATAGACCAGTTAGCCTGACATCGGTGGTGGGGAAGATGCTGGAGTCAATCATAAAAGATGAAATAGCGGCACATTTGGATAATAGTAACAGGATCGGTCCAAATCAGCATGGATTTACAAAGGGTAAATCATGCTTGACTAAGCTGGAATTTATTGAGGATGTAACTTGGAAAATGGACAAGGGAGAGCCAGTGGATGTAGTGTACCTGGACTTTCAGAAAGCATTTGATAAGGTCCCACATACTAGATTAGTGGGCAAAATTAGAGCACATGGTATTGGGATAAAGTGCTGACATGGATAGAAAATTGGTAGGCAGACAGGAAACAAAGAGAAGGGATTAACGGGTCCCTTTCAGAATGGCAGGCAGTGACTAGTTTACCACAAGGCTCGATGCTGGGACTGCAGCTATTTACAATATATATTAATGATTTAGATGAAGGGATTACAAGTAACATTAGCACATTTGCAGATGACAAAGCTGGTGGCAGTGTGAACTGTGAGGAGGATGCTATGAGAATGCAGGGTGACTTGGACAGGTTGGGTGAGTGGGCAGATGCAGTTTAATGTGGATAAATGTGAGGTTATCCACTTTGGTAGCAAAAACAGGAAGGAAGATTATTATCTAAATGGTGTCAAGTTGGGAAGTACAATGGGATCTGGGGGTCCTTGTTCATCAGTCAATGAAAGTAATCATACAGGTACAGCAGGCAGTGAAGAAAGCGAATGGCATGTTGACCTTCATAACAAGAGGAGTTGAGTATAGGAGCAAAGAGGTCCTTCTGCAGTTGTACAGAGCCCCAGTGAGACCACACCTGGAGTATTTTGTGCAGTTTTGGCCTCCAAATTCGAGTAAGTGCATTCTTGCTATTGAGGGAGTGCAGTGTAGGTTCACAAGGTTAATTCCTGGGATTGTGGGACTGTCATATGCTGAGAGAATGGAGCAGCTGGGTTTGTATACTCTGGAATTGAGAAGGATGAGAGGGAATCTTATTGAAACATATAAGATTATTAACGGTTTGGACACGCTAGAGGCAGGGAACATGTTCCCGATGTTGCGGGAGTCCAGAACCAGGGGCCACAGTTTAAGAATAAGGGGTAAGCCATTTGGAACGGAGATGAGTAAACACTTTTTCACACAGAGAGTTGTGAGTCTGTGGAATTCTCCGCCTCAGAGGGCGGCGGAGGCGGGTTCTCTGGATGCTTTCAAGAGAGCTAGATAGGGCTCATAAAGTGATAGTGGAGTCAGGGGATATGGGGAGAAGGCACGAACGGGGTACTGATTGTGGATGATCAGCCATGATCACATTGAATGGCGGTGCTGGCTCGAAGGGCCGAATGGACTACTCCTGCACAGATTGTTTCAAAGTTATCCACGCCAGTGGCACAAACAGGAAGGCAGTATATTTAAATAATGTTAGATTGGGAAGCATTGGTATCGAATGGAATCAAGCTTCCTTGTGTACATTATTCACTGAAAGCAAATGTGCAGGTGAAACAAACCAATAAGGAGGCAAATGATATGTTGGATTTCATGGTGAGAGGTTTTGAGTCCAGAAACAAAGGTGTCCTTCTGCAACTGTGCATGACTATGGTAAGGGTGTCAAAGGTTATGGGGAGAAGGCAGGAGAATGGGGTTGACAAGGAGAGATACAGTGCCCTCCATAATGTTTGGGACAAAGACCGATCATTTATTTATTTGCCTGTGTACTCCACAATTTGAGATTTATAATAGAAAAAATCAGATGTGGTTAAAGTGCACATTGTCAGATTTTATTAAAGGCCATTTTTATACATTTCGGTTTCACCATGTAGAAATTTCAGGGCACCATAATGTTTGGGACACATGGCTTCACAGGGTGTTTGTAAATGCTCAGGTGTGTTTAATTGCCTCCTTAATGCAGGTATAAGATAGCTCTCAGCACCTAGTCTTTCCTCCAGTCTTTCCATCACCTTTGGAAACTTTTATTGCTGTTTATCAAAATGAGGACCAAAGTTGTGCCAATGAAAGTCAAAGAAGCCATTATGAGTGAGAAACAAGAATAAAACTGTTAGAGACATCAGCCAAACCTAGGCTTACCAAAATCAACTGTTTGGAACATCATTAAGAAGAAAGAAAGCACTGGTGAGCTTACTAATCGCAAATGGTCTGGCAGGCCAAGGAAGACCTCTACAGTTGATGACAGAATAATTATCTCTATAATAAAGAAAAATCCCCGTACACGTGTCCGACAGATCAGAAACACTCTTCAGGAGTCAGGTGTGGATTTGTCAATGACCACTGTCCGCAGAAGACTTCATGAACAGAAATACAGAGGCTATTCTGCAAGATGCAAACCACTGGTTAGCCCCAAAATAGGATGGCCAGGTTACAGTTTGCGAAGAAGTACTTAAAAGAGCAACCACAGTTCTGGAAAAAGGTCTTGTGGATAGATGAGACGAAGATTAACTTATATCAGAGTGATGGCAAGAGCAAAGTATGGAGGAGAGAAGGAACTGCCCAAGATCCAAAGCGTACCATCTCATCTGTGAAACACGGTGGTGAGGGTGTTATGGCCTGGGCATGTATGGCTGATGAAGGTACTGGCTCACTTATCTTCATTGATGATACAACTGCTGATGATAGTAGCATAATGAATTCTGAAGTGCGTAGACACATCCTATCTGCTCAAGTTCAAACAAATGCCTCAAAATTCATTGGCCGGCAGTTCATTCTACAGCAAGACAATGATCCCAAACATACTGCTAAAGCAACAAAGGAGTTTTTCAAAGCTAAAAAATGGTAAATTCTTGAGTGGGCAAGTCAATCACCCGATCTGAACCCAATTGAGCATGCCTTTTATATGCTGAAGAGAAAACTGAAGGGGGCTAGCCCCAAAACAAGCATAAGCTAAAGATGGCTGCAATACACGCCTGGCAGGGCATCACCAGAGAAGACACCCAGCAACTGGTGATGTCCATGAATCGCAGACTTCAAGCAGTCATTGCATGCAAAGGATATGCAACAAAATACTAAACATGACTACTTTCATTTACATGACATTGTTGTGTCCCAAACATTATGCTGCCCTGAAATGGGGGGAACTGTGCATAAACACTGCTGTAATTTCCACCTGGTGAAACCCAAATGTATAAAAATTACCTTTATTAAAATCTGACAATGTGCACTTTAAACGCATGTGATTTTTTTCTATTACAAATCTCAAATTGTGGAGTATAGAGGCAAATAAATAAATGTCGGCTCTTTGTCCCAAACATTATGGAGGGCACGAGATCAGCCATGATTGAATGGCGGAGTTGACTTGATGGGCTGAATGGCCTAATTCTGCTCCTATCACTTATGAAGATCACACTTTGAGGAGTACGTTATTTGTTATTCTTACAGGCCCCCGTGTGCCCCGTCCCCCCCAGGATTTCCGCCCATGCAATGATCATTCTTCAGGTGTTCACCAATTGGCTTTTGGTCTACTGCATTGCCATCACCAGATTCGGTCGTGCTGCTTCCACAGTTAAACTTGCAACATAGTGGTTACAAAATTCTCCTGAAGATATTTCAGAAAATTACCCCCTTCACTTATCTTTTAATTTGATCCCATTTGATAATCGGTGAAATGCCACCTCATTGTACATGCCCATCTCTTTAATTTCCCTGCAAAATGTGTTACTTGTCGTAACCCTTCTATCACATCACTGCTTAGAGTATATAAAATATGTTCTTCATCGGTAACATCTAAAACTAAATTCTCTTTCACCAATTAGATCAATGGGCAAAAGCTTGATAATGTTACGCATCAGGAAGCAGTGGAAATATTTCGAAATTCCGGCAATGAGGTGACACTATTGGTTTTAAAAAAGGTAAAGTTTGTAAATTTGTAATTTAATCATCTCTTTTCTAATTTTCTCTAAGGCATCGGTGCTTAATTTTTACAGGAAGCCTGAGTGCCGTTTTATTTTTTGTTGCGGTTTGTAAAGGTGGGGATGTTGAAGTTTCCACCTCCAAACAGCAATTTGTCCAAAGTAATGTTGCGTGAAAACGACTTGCTTAGCTATTTAGTCAGTCTTCGTTCGGTGGTGGTACGCGTGCTTCTGAGTCAGAAGTACATAGGTTCAAATCAGTCTCCAGACATGTAAATACTTTAATCTGGATTGACATGTCAGTGTGGGACAGATTAAGGTAATTCTTGGTGTGAAATGGAAATAACTTTATACTTGACAGATCAGGCAACATTGGTGCAGAGAGTAAACAGTTAATGTTTCAGCCTTATGAACCTTTATTGGTTCCAATCTGAGATCATTGATCAGAAACTGCTTATTTCTCCACATGCTGCCTGAGCTGCAGGGTATTGTCAACATTTTCCTTGGAATATGGGAGGAAACGAGCACCTGGAAGAAACCCATGTGGTGCAAACTCTACACAGACAACATCCTAGATTAGGATCGAGTCCAGGTCTCTAGCACTGTGAGGCTACTGCTCTATCAGCTGTGCCACTCAGATTTCCAGTATTTGCAGTTGTCTGCCTTTTAATATTTGGAATGTCTTGTCCAGTATTTATTTACTCAACCAAGTTACCAAAACAGATTGTCAAGTCACCATCACATTGCTGTTTCTGCGATTGTGCTGTACTCAAGTTGGCTGCTGTGCCTAGAATAGAAATTGCATTTCAGAATTTATTATAGAGTTTGGAACATCCTAATGTCATAAAATTTACTATTTGAATGCAAATTCTTTGGTTTCAGTCTTGGGGAGGGATATATTTCTCTGCTGACACTGTGCATTCTGACTCTTGCAAAGATGTTATTCCCTACTCTCAATTCTTCCGTCTCCGCTGCATCTGCTGCCAAGCTGAGGCTTTCCATTCCTCTTTCTTTTATTACATGTGGTTCCCCCTCTGCCGTCAAAGATAGATCCCTCACCAGCGTCTCCTCTGTGTCCCATAGTTCCCTCTTACTGGCCCTCCCCCCTCCTCATTGTTTCACCCTACCAGCCTCTTCATCTATCACATCATCCCTTGACCTTCACCTCAAGTGATACCACCACCAGTCACATCGTCCCCTTTCCTTCTTTACAGAGACTGCATCCTCCACAATTGCTTGGTTCACTTATCCTATCCTACCCAAATGAATGCCTCCTGGTACTTTCCCTTGCAACCACAGGGGATGTAACACCTTTCCCTATACCTCGTCCCTCACCTTCATAGCAGTCCTTCCAGGTGAGACAGAGATTTGTGTGCATTCTAACCTCATCTACTGCATCCGCTGCTCCCAGTGGGGCCTCCTGTACATCGGCAGGACCAAGCGCAGATTCTGCAACTGTTTTGCCGAACATTTGTGCTCGGTCTGTCCAGACTTACTGGATTTCCTGGTTGATAACCATTTTAATTCCCCTTCCCCTACTGACCTTTCTGGTCTGGGCCTTCTCCATTGCCAGAGCGAGGCCACAAGCAAACTGGAGGAACAGAGCCTAATATTCTGCTTCACAATGTGCAACTTCGATCTTTTGGTTCCCACCTTCTGCTTTAATCTCTGGCCTTTTACCCAACCATCTGCCCAACAAACCCCTCTCTCGCCCATGTTCACCTATTACCTATCACATTTTGTTCTACCTCCCCTCTCTCCCAGCTTTCTTTCACGTCACCCAGTCTGAAGAAGGGAACTGACCCGAAATGTCACCTACAAATGTTTTCCAGAGATGCTGAGTTACTTCAGCATTTTGTCTTTTTTTGTAGTTTTTTTTTGCAGTTCCTTGTTTATCTATCCTTTGTAGCAGCATGACTGGTGAATCTGCATAATTTAGTCTGTTTTATTCTGGTTCTTTTATACTCATGATTCATAATTTTAAATATATTATTAAATTGAAATGGAAAATTCATTTCAGAACAAGTTACCCATTTAATTTGGATTATACATAATTGAAGGAAATAAAAATTGTACCCATATTTTAAATCAGACAAATTAAAATTGTGGATTTGTTGCTTTAATTTAACCAACAATTATTTTGGTCAACCTTGACAAACAGTCTCTATTTGGTTTCAGTGTTTGGCATTGTTTTGGTTGACTAGTTCTGAAAAGTTATGGGCCTGTTTCAGCGATTTTTCAGGCAACTGCCGGCGACTGTCAACGGTAACTGTCAGAGTGGAACGCACACGCACGCACGCACGCACAGACACACAGACACACACACAGCCTCCTTCACCAGCCCGTTATGCAGGCGGGTGACAGGGCAAGCGGGGGGAGTGCTCTCTGAGTGAAATTCCCACGGTGCAAAGCCAAGGTGATACAGACACACACTGCGATGAACAGGAAGGTTGCCGCTGTAATTAAGACGGCTAAAGCACAG
Source organism: Amblyraja radiata (assembly GCF_010909765.2). Taxonomy (NCBI): domain Eukaryota; kingdom Metazoa; phylum Chordata; class Chondrichthyes; order Rajiformes; family Rajidae; genus Amblyraja; species Amblyraja radiata. The sequence continues at coordinate 20,606,879 of NC_045964.1, forward strand.
TGTATGGTAAATCCATGAAAGCGACTCCCTGGCAACCACCCGCAAACATGTGGCGACTGCATAGTCTCCTGCAGTCGCCTTAGTGGGACAGGCCCATTACTCTCAATATATTTTAGTTCTCAAGGCAACATTGTCTCAGTCTTTTGAGCAGGCAGGAATGATGAACTACAGCTGATTGCAGATTTGTGCAGCCATAAAGGCCCCATATATTGCACTGCAGTTGGGAAATTGGTAGCAGTCAAACTGTCTGAGGTTCTTGCACATGCCTGCCAATAAATTCCCAGCAGATTTACGGAAACGGAAAGCAAAACAATTATATCTGATCTATTAACTTGGAATACTCTAGTCCACTGAGGGAAAAATGTTTATCAGCAAAAGTATCTCAAATGTAGCCTGTGCCTCTTGGGAAAATCATTGACTGCATTCAGGAATTGTGCTAGGCTTTTCATTTAATGTTCTTAGTTAATGCTGTTGCTGCTGAAATCCAATATCCCAGATTTGTTGTTGACAGCGTTTGCATGTTCTCCCTGTGACTGCATTGGGCTTCCGGTGGGTGCTCTGGTTTCCTCCTACATTCAAAAGACATGCTAGTCAGTTAATTTGTAAATCGGCCATAGTTAAGTGCAGGAGAGTTGAGACATGACGGGAAGGGGTGTACTCAGTATGTATGAAGGATTAGACTGTAGGGATGCATGTATAGGAATGGGACTGATGAAAGTGATTTGAGAGTTAGATTCAATGAGTTGAACAATGACCCCCCCCCCCCGGGGGGAAATGGGGGGGAAATGTGAGGCAACAGTGGAAGTTCACATTGATATGTTCACATTGTAATGGAAACTCAATTAAACGTTAGATCTATCTTTGAAGCTAAAGTATAGTTTGGTGAGCTTTTAGAGTCCACTAATCAAATTTTTTCCTTTTCTTTCAGATAAGAATCGAGAATGATCAAAACAACAAGGCATCTGTATCACAACTAGTAATGGCAATTCTGGGTATAACAGTGTTGGCAATGTGTGTATATGTGAAATATCGCCGCAGGTTATGAAGATAGAAAATGTCCTCGTCTTTTAATGTAGGCCAAAATGCTAATGTCCACATAGGCTTACTTATCAGTGTGCCTAGCCAAATGCTGACTTTGAAATTAGATCTATTATAGATCTTAAAGGGAATGTACACATTTGTAGAATACCTGAATCATTTATATGCCACAGAATATAAGCTGCAATGATTTTAAAAAATAAAATAATAAATATAAAGGATATTACAAATCGTATACACAAAGTCCTTATTAACCATCAAAGGCAGGGGCATGTTCTTCCTATCGATAACAAAAGACATGGAGCAATGCACTACAAATTAACATATGACCTATAATGTTTTAAAAACAGTAGAGTGTTTATAAAAACTACATTTTAAAAAAAATACTTAAAACTACTTCCATTGTATGTATAAAAACTGTAATCATTGATTTTTGAAATAACGCGGTGCAGTTGTGTAATCAAGGACTGTTCTTTATTGGAGCAGTGCACAGCAGATAGGCACTTTATACGTGATCTGGAGGGAACTGATCACTATTTATACCGACGATGATTGGTTCCTCAATCTGCACATGTATGTAAATGTATTTGAAAAAATCATGAATGGGTAATGGGGCCAACCTGGTGATTTTGTGGATCCAAATTGGCAGAAAACGAGAGCTGAATGTTTTATTTTTTTTTTAAAGACCACTTAAAGAAGATTCAGCAAGTGATCAAACGAGGAAAGATTTCTGAGCTAAAAGACTGTAAAAAATGTTAAAACGTTTAAGTGATATGTTCAAATTCAGTGTGTGATCGCTAAATACCGGGAGAATCCTTTATAAAATTTCATTTCATTTCTTATATTTTTGGTAGGAAACATATTCCAGCAGAATTTTTTAAAGCAGTTGAAACACTTACATTCAAGCACGTGCAAATGTGTATTATTCATTATATTGCCTGCAACAGTGTATAAGGATAAAATCAAATTTTTCCATATCTAGTAGTTAATATATTTTAAAACACTAAGCATGGACCAAAAAGTGATACGCTTCCTTCAAACAAATTCACAGTAGGGTCACCAGAATAATATATGAACTTGTAAATTGTGTGTAAACCATTTGACAATTGTTACTTGATTTAAGAGCTTTCACTTTCATAAATGTTGCTACGGTGGTTTTATCTAACTTATGTAATTTCTTTTTTGTAAAATTATTTTATCAATTATTTGTGAAATGTGGATCTACTTGTATGTCCCATATGAAAGTTTTTCTAAAAATTCAGTGATATTTACATTTATAAGTCTGTGTTGGATGCAAACATTGGAAGACTGTTTATTATTATTTTGTTTGTCAGACTTGCTAAATACTAATGTGTAGGGAAGAACTACAGAAGCTGGTTTAAATCGAAGGTAGACACAAAATGCTGCAGTAACTCAGCAGGACAGGCAGCATTTCTGGAGAGAAGGAATGGGTGACGTTTCAGGTTGAGACCCTGCTTCAGACTCAATACTAAATTAATACTACACAGTGCTAAATACTAATGCTGAGCCCCTCCTTAGAAATCAAGTTCTGCACATGGACATTCCCAAATCACATTGGTATTTTATTGCTCTCAGATAACATTAAGCACATTCTGATTGCAGAACAATTGCCAATAATTAGCTTAACATTTAAGTGTTCAGCTCAGCACTTTGATGCATCTCCCTCTTGGATGTATTACTTGTCGAAGTTAGCAATAGACTGGTTGAATTAACAAGCTTGCTTTCATCATTCCTTCTCAGTAGGCTGCCATGAGACGATGAATGAAATTCATGACCATGATTGCTGTTTCAGTTGCAAAAGGCTGGCTTAATGTTAACAAGCATACAGATTTTATTTTTGCACAGTTACTAGCTGTATTATATGAAATTATAACATAATGAATCTCCTGAGAAATATTGTACTCTTATTTACAGAAAACATTATCCTTTTAGAACTGTCTATTCCTTTTAAAATTTTCAGAATTAATTATGTCTTGCATGTTGGCAGTGTACATTAATAGGCAATAGGTGCAGGAGTTGGCCATTCGGCCCTTTGAGCCAACACTGCCAATCACTGTAATCATGGCTGATCATCCACAATCAGTACCCCGTTCCTGCCTTCTCCCCATATCCCTTGACTCTGCTATCTTTAAGAGCTCTATCTAACTATATCATAAGTTAAAATAATATTTGAAAAAAATTGACAAACTGACAAACATTTCAGCTCTGTGCACAGATGTTTTCAGATGTGCTGTGCAATCTTTGCCCTCTGTTATCCTTAATATTACCTGGCAGGGTAATGTGTTTCTACCTTTACTGTTGGTAATACTCACTCAAGAGTATGGCCAGCATGAACAATTCTGATTTCCCAAGTTATTATCAAAGACAGGGAAGAGCGCATTGAAAAAACTACAATATGCTACTTTTCCGATACTCTTTGGCCTAAAGTGATAGGCAGCCGGCTATCTTGTTCTATTATGGCATTTTCTATTACTGCTATTAGATTTTATGAATCTCATGGAAATATGCTGGAAAATACACTCTAGTTCAAAAATCCCTTTCAATGTGTTTAAAAGAATATTCAAACATAGTGCCAAATATTAACTAGGAGTATGATTTATAACCGCCTTCCTATGCACTCAAATCAGATGGATAGACTAGAACCCCACAACATGAAAATATCTGGGATTGTACTTGACCAATGAAATGTGCATTCTTTTTTGCGTTATGGTATAGAAATTTTGACCCATCCCCATGTCTGGCATTTTTGGTCCATGTAGTTTGAGTAGTAATTAGTATTATTTAGTACAGTTAAGGTAAATTACATTAATTCCTGATGGGATATCCTGACACTTTACACTTCAGGGAATCAGTGTAAGTATGTAATTGCTAGCTGGTACAACTCTCTCATTTTGAAAATGTGTGTCGTAAATGTGATGACAATTGTTAAAATTATTTGTATATTGCTGCAAACTTATAAGCCTTCTCAATAACAGCACCACGGAGTTTGCATATACCTTTTCAACAATAATGTTTCCGGTTCTGTTATGATGTAGAAATTTTCACCCGTCCCCATGTGTGGCTCTTTTGGTCCATGTAGTTTGAATAACAATTAGTATTTATTACAGTTAAAGGTAAATTGTATTCATTCCTGATGGAATTTTATGAGCCTTGTCAATAACAGCACCAAGGATTTTGCATAAACCTTTTCAAGCATAATATTTCCAGTTCTGTGTTGTTCTCGAACACTGATTTTAGTTCTAAATGTAAAGTATAATAGTAGCTACGATTCTTTCTGTACAAGCCAGTTGTAGATTGAAATCGGTGTTTTAGACATAAGTAACAACCCACTGAAAGCGACAGTAACTGAATACTGATTTTGTTATAAAATCTTGAACTTTAATTGAAATTTCTATATCGATCAGGTTTCCGATTACTGTTCCAATACAGAATTTTATTGTTGTGAAATACAATGCCAGTGGTGAGCATTGTAGGCAGTGATATCCCTGTATTTCTCCTATATAAAATGGTTCCAAAGTTTCAATACTGTGTAAACGTGAGACAATAAACATAATATCAATACACCCATATTCATGTAGTTACAGTATCTTTGCTGTTCGGCTGGTGATATGATTTGACTTTTCTGATTGTATATTGGTGCCTTTGCTGTTCTATATTGACAAACTGTGTTAATGTGATTCATTCTTGGCACCACTGCTTACTGTGGGAATTATGAAAATTGCTGCCTTTATTAGGGAAGTTACTTTATTTGTAAATGACTTTTTATATCTATTTCAATATAACTTACATTTTCCTATAAAAGTGATAAATAAAACTGCCAGAGCCATCTGTTTTAATTCATGTGGACAATCAATGTTGATGAAACCGCATCCTTTTTGTCAATGTGTTGCCTTGATTCATAATCAAAATTTCCTTTTTGATTGGAAAGATTGATTGTTGGATATATATGTAGGTGTGGGAAGAAGTGCTGCTAATTAACTTTGAAAATTGCATAATGATTCAAAAATAGAATTGTGACTACCGTAATGTTAATGAACATGCTGTGAAAGTCTGATCCACATTTACTACCAGTGCAGCAAAGGCATTTGGACAAAAGTGCGTGCAAATTTTGTTTGTGGCAAAATAAATGTATCCAGATGAAATTAAGTTATTTATGCATAATTTTGTAAAATCAATGTCTGAAATGCAATGGTTCATAAAGTTACTTGCCAAATTTGCATTTTTAAAAACATTATTTTGTGACTTCTTTACTCATGTTCAACATTGGAAGTACAGGTATACCATAACGCTATTCTCATTCTTGGAGAACATACAATCCATACAGGTTACCCCAATGGTTCTATAATTACATTAAATATTGTGAAAAGCAACTTGCTGGCTATTACATCTATTTACCCGACTGCATAAAATTAAAGCAATTAAACTTAACTGCATTTAGGTGAGAGCCTATAAAATAAATCAATATTTGGATGTATTGATTTTGTGATGTGCACTAATGCTTAAGTATTATGTTGGCTGGGATAAAGTTACCTAAGGCTATTTAAATCGACTGGATCTATTAAAAAATCATTCTAAACTGCATAATGAACCACATGTGACTCGATGCTGCCAAGCAGCATGTTTCTTTGCTGCAGTTGTATCCTAAAAATGCCTTCAGCTGGTCATATTTTGGTCATGCAGTTACTTGCTTATTTCTACCTTCAGGAACTAAAGTATATTAACATGAGGTGAGTTATACATCATTTTTGAGATAAACAATGGCACAAATTTTCTGCATACCAACATATGGCTAATGCTGAAGTATCACTTGTTGGCTAAGTTTGTTCTCGCTTAGATGCCCTGCTGTGAACTTCCTCAGTGGAGCCTGCTGGGTCTAATCGCTAAGGCACTGCACGTCCTGCACAGAAAGGCCGTGGCCCTGGCTAACCCGTAAAGAGCAACTCCTTTTATGAATGAGGAAGTTTCATTATAACTATAAGAAGCAGTAAGAAGTTTCTCCAAAAATGAATTGGTCTGTGATATCTTAGACTTTAGACATACAGTGTGGAAATAGGACCTTCGGCCCAACAAGTCTATATTAACCAGCGATCACACCCGTACACTTGCACTATTCTAAATACTGGAGCCAATTTACTATTTTTACTAAAGCCAATTAGCCCACAAACCTGTACGTCTTTGGAGTGTGGGAGGAAAATGGAGCACCCCACGTGGCCACGGAGAACGTACAAACCCCACGTGGCCACGGATAACGTACAAACTCCGTGCAGCCAGCACCCGTAGTCAGGAGGGAACCAGAGTCTCAGGTGTGGTAAGGCATCAACTCTACCGCAGTGCCACCTCTTAAGCAATGGCTTAACTGGTGAGTGTCCATAAACCAAATACTTTAAACCAATGCACTCGGAGGACTGATGGAAATGAAGAGATAAGTCCTGTGTCGATAGTGAAACAAAAGGCCCTCTGGACAATAAGCAATAGGAGGTAAGAGAAATTGGTGGCAATACCGTGAGTATATAGGTCAAAAGTGAATGGTGCAGTGAGGTTTATGGATTTAATAGGAATGTTCAAGGCAAGTAACTTGATTTTCAATTGGCCTTTTCTACCAAATGTACCTCCATTCTTCATCCACTGTAGCCTGTTCTGTGGATCAGTTCCTGTGGACTGGAGGGTAGGCAATGTAATTCCACTTTTTAAGAAAGGGGGGAAGAGAGAAAATGGGGAATTATAGACCAGTTAGCCTTACATCGGTAGTAGGTAAGATGCAGGAGTCGATTATTAAAGATGTTATGGCAGTGCATTTGGAAAGCAGGGACGGGATCGGTCAAAGTGAACATGAATTTATGAAGGGGAAATCATGCTTGACAAATCTTTTGGAATTTTTTGAGGATGTAACAAGTAGAATGGATAAGGGAGAGCCAGTGAATGTGGTGTATCTGGACATTCAAAGGTTGAAGTTTTCAAAGATCTTTTATTGCCACGTATACCAATTAAGGTACATTAATATGTGAATTATCATACAACCATACTTTAAAAAAAGCACCAAGACACACAACTACATAAAAGTTCATATAAACAATCACCACAGTGGATTCCCTACATTCCTCACTGTCTTCTTTTCGTGTCCATCTTGTTACAAATGTTGGCCTCTCTGTCATTGTCCGTCCTGAAAGGGATACAAGCTTCCAGCGACAATCAGTGGAAGCCATCATTTGTCGCAATAGATGATGTTGCTAGCAAAATTAGCTCAGGATACTTCCAGTTTCCAGCCCCACGATGTAGATGCTTCTGCTATGGGGCCATTCCTCACTGTAATGGAAGGCAATAAAGTATAATCTTCCATCTTTATTCTCCCACGGCCGAGGCAGTCAAACCATCCGCAGTTGGGGCGATCGATGCTCTCGTGTCAGGGCGATTGAAGCTCCTGCGGTTTGTAGTCCCTGATGTCGGTCTCTAACCAGAGACTGCGATCTCCACGATTTTAAAGTCCACAGGCTCCCGCGTTAGAGCTCCGAGGTCGATCCCTGGCAAAGGGATTGCAGGCTCCGCGGTGAAGCTCGCGAAATTGCTCCAGCAAAGGCCGCCAACTCCTCGATGTTAAGCCGCAGTGCTGACGGAGATATGATACGGAAAAAAAATTGCATCTCGTCGAGGTAAGAGATTGGAAAAAGTTTCTCCCAACCCCCACATAAAACAAAGTAAGGAACACTAAAAACATCCATTTAATGCACACTAAAAAAACAACGAATAAGAAAGGGGCAGATGGACGGTTGGTGAGGCAGCCATTGCTGGCGCCACCCGGTGGTATAGACAATAAATATTTACTATTTTGATGAGGTGGCAAGAACAAGAAAGCAGATTATTATCTGAATGGTGTCAGATTAGGCGAAGGGTAGGTGCAACGAGACTGGGTGTGCTTCTACATCAGTCACTGAAAGTAAGCATGTAGGTACAGCAGGCAGTGAAGAAAACCAATGGCATGTTGACCATCATTGTGAGAGGATTTGAGTTTAGGAGCAAGGAGGTCCGACTGCAGTTGTGCAGGACCCTGGTGAGACCGCACCTCGAGTATTGTGTGCAATTTTGGTTCCCCATTTCGAAGAAGGACATTATTGCTATTGAGGAAGTGCAACGTAGGTTCCCCAGGTTAATTCCTGGGATGGCGGGACCGACGTATGATGAAAGAATGTATCGACTGGGCTTGTATTCGCTGGAATTTAGAAGAGTGAGAGGGGACCTTATAGAAACATATAACAATGTTCCTGATGTTGGGGGAGTCCAGAACCAGGGGTCACAGTTTAAAAATAAAGGGTAGGCCATTTAGGACTGAGATGAGGAAAAACTTTTTCACCCAGTTCTGTGGAATTGTGGAATCTGTGGAATTTTCTGCCACAGAAAGCAGTGGAGGCCAATTCAATGGATGTTTTCATGAGAGAGTTAGATTTAGCTCTTAGGGCTAATGGAATCAAGGGATATGGGGGAAAAAGTCATAACTGATTTTGGACGATCAGCCATGATCATATTGAATGGCGGTGCTGGCTCGAAGGGCCGAATGGCCTACTCCTGCATCTATTTCATATGTTTCTATGTCCTGGTCTTTAATAGAAGAGGTTTTTAAGAAATGTTGGATGTGAGATTGGGCTGATCAATACATGTACCTAATGAACAGCATAGTTGGTACTGGCTGCACAGAACTTCAAAGTAGTATGTGTTCATGTATTATGAACAGAGACTCTTTGCTCTCGTTCAGGTATTATTAAATTCCTTCCTTGGAAAATTTTACCAGAAAAGGCAGTGACTATACTAAAAAATACCCATTGTTCATAAGCCACGTTCTCCAGCAGTGCTTACACCTAACATCCACATCTTTGCCACATCCGAACACACTTCGTGTTGTTGCCAACCGTATGTCCATAACTTACAGAGGGGGGTGGGGGAGGAGGAGAGAGAGCGCGGGGAGAAAGAGAGGTGAGAGAGCGGGGGTGGGGGGTAGAGAGGGGGGTAGAGAGGGAGGGAGAAAGAGAGGGAGAAAGAGAGAGAGAAGGGAGGGGGAAGAGAGGGGGAGTTGGAGGAGGGAGAGAGAAGAAAGAGAGAGGGGGAGAGAGAGTTAGGGAAAAGAGGGGAAAGAGAGTTAGGGAGGAGGGGGGAGAGTGAGGTGGGAAGGAGAGGGGAAAGAGAGAGGGGGAAGAGAGAGGGGGAGAAAGAGGAGAGGGAGAGAGAGAGGAAGAAGAGAGGGAGAGGGGAGAGTGATGGGCTGGGCTGCCAACTCTCATGTATTGAGCGTGAACATCACGCATTTCGCAAAATTCTCACGCTGATCACAAATTTCTCACGCTCTGTCGTGAGAAATTCTGTGATCAACGAAAATTTCAAAACTCATATCAACTGCATGGGCCGCGGGTGTTGGAATCGGAAGCAGCGGCGGGGACAGATGCGGACAGGGAGTGGAGCTGGCGAGTGTTTGCCGGGCTGACGAGTTGCTCACTGCAGCTCCGGCCATGGAGCAGCCTCAGTGCAAGAGTCCTGGGCCGTCGGAAGCATTGCGCCGCTGCCGTGAGAGTCTCTATGCCAAATTCGCCCAGGTGACCGGCATGGATCAGGCTGCGGCTCGGTGCATCCTGGAGGACAACCAGTGATTGCTGGAAGTAAGTACCAAGCACCGGGTAGAAACGGTGGAAGATAGTGGACTTCAAATGGGGGTGGTTGGAGAAAGCATCCTGCTTGCCTGCTAGATTTTCACTTACTGTAACTGCAGGAAAAATGTTCCTGATGTTGTGGGAGTTCAGAACCAGGGGTCACAGTTTAAGAATAAAGGGTAGGCCAGTTAGGACTGAGATGAGGACAAACTTTCTTCACGCAGAGAGTTGTGAATCTGTGGAATTCTCTGCCACAGAAGGCAGTGCAGGCCAATTCACTGGATGTTTTCAAGAGAGAGTTACATTTATTTCTTGGGGCTAACGACGTAAAGGGATATGGGGGAAAAAATCAGAAAAGAGGTACTGATTTTAGATGAATAGCCATGATCATATTGAATGGCAGTGCTGGCTTGAAGGGCCGAATGGCCTACTCCTGCCCCTGTTTTCTATGTTTCTATGCTTGAGTATATGACAATAAAACTCGATCACTTGATTTTGAAGCATTCATACATGTTGGAGGTATAATGTAGTCATAGTGATACAGTGTGAAAACAGGCCCTTGCCCACACCCGCCAACAGGTGCAACTTGCCCACACCCGCCAACATGTCCCAGCTACGCTACCTGCTTTTGGTCCATACCTCCAAATCTGTCCTATCCATGTATCAGTCTAACTGTTTCTTAAATATTGGGATGGTCCCTGCCTCAACTACCTCCTCTGGCTGCTTGTTCCATACACCCACCACCCTTTGTGTGGAAAAGGTTACTCCTTAATAAGTTACCTCTTAAAAATACTTCATACATAAAACATTGAAATCATACTTCTACAATGCACTAAAACATGATTTTAATACATCAAATTTCAAAAAGTCCCTACCCTGGGAGGGGGGACACCGCACTTCCACACCCTCTTCCCACTCGGTTGCTCTACTCCCTCACCGGGCTCAGCCTCCCCACTTTCAAAAACGCTCCGCGGCCCCTGCTTCAGACGGAGAACACTGCCAGATGTGAGCGGGGAACTGAGGCCAGTTGTCGAGATGTCTGGATCCCAATGTTTAGCGCTTCGTGTTTCGGAGTTGGCTAATGTTATTGATTTGTAATTAGCCTGATTTGTAATTAGTTGACAAAACCTTAATTTATTCATCCGGAACATCCAGGGGGATGGGATAAGTGTAATATTAAAATGACATACAAGGTGTCAGGCTGTCTGTCACAACATACAGCCCTGTTAACCCATTATTTCCTTCAGTTAAATATTGGGAAGCTAGCACTATTGTCATTTGCCACTCAACTGTTATGTTTGGTGACCTCACTGACTATTTCTAAACTCCCCCCAATTCCTTTAACAGGTTGAATAGAAATGTCCCTAATCTCGTTGTTTTATTAATTGAACACATAGATGAACATCCTCAAGGCGTGTAATCAGATGGAAACTGAAGACCTGTGATCATACAAACCAAACATGGCAGGAGATGTACACCTATCCAGAGCACAAGGTCAATAATGTTTCCCAATTATCAAGTGTATGTTGCTGCACTTCCAGTGCAATGGTAAACACCTGCTGTTTGAAAATAGTTACTGCCAAGTATACTTCCTAGCTTCTGCAATGGATCATTTTCTTACCTTACGTTCATGATTGCAAATGCATCTTTGATTGCAAGTTTTTACATAATATGTATATAGACTGTTGCATACATCCCTTTTAAGCTGCAGTATATGCAGATGTTAATGTCTGTGAGCTCATTGCTATATAAAAAGCAGTACATACCAGCATCTGCAGTTCCTCCCTACACATATAATCTAATGCTCATTGCAACTGTAGAAAATTAGATCCCTGCATTGTATTAATTATTCATGTATTGCTTCAATGTCAATCAGATAGAAATAATTTGCAACCTAAAATATATACTTATTATAAGAAAAAAAATTAAATTACACTGATAGCTTTAGGTTTATCCTTGGCAGTGTTTCTTTGTAAAGTGGCTTTTTCACGGGGCGACTTGACGCAAGATGTAACCAGAGTGAAGTGGTCGTGGTCTAGCACGATATCACACGATATAACGGGGTGTAGATAAAGAGTTCCCACGGTACTCGGCATTTCCGTTATTTGTGCGAGTGACTTGTCCGTCTCCCGAGCTTTCCCGTTAAATCTTGAATGAACATTGTGAACTACACGTGGCACAAATGATGTCACTTTTTTTTTCACACACTATAAATATCCTCCCTTGGTTGAATTGGCTCATTTGGAGACATGTTTTTTGTGTATGTGGGAGACACAGATGGACTGAGCACAGTACCTCGGTCTTACTGTGTGTGGGAGAGGGGGAGAAAGAGACGTACACTCACAGAGGCAGAGTCAGCCTGTGTAAGAGGGAGGGAGGGAGAGAGAGAGAGAGGCACACACAAGTTGGATGTGAAATCTCACCTGCCTGTTTCAGTGACAGACACCCGCCGCCAGTAAATGAAGACACCCCCATCTGTCTCCCCCTCCTCTCCCTCGACTCCCCCACCTTTCCCTCCCAACTCCAGTCCCGTCCCGACCCCCTGGGAAACTGAATAGAGCAACAATCAACTGCTGCCTGTGCGCTGATATGACAATAAAGGCTCCTTTACTTTACTTTACTTTACTGAGTTAAAGAGTTCCCACGGTAGACTGTAAAACTGGGACCCTGGTTCTGGACTCCCCCAACATCGGGAACATTCTTCCTGCATCTAGCCTGTCCAATCCCGTAGATACTGATTAGACCGGTATCTATTTATTTACTTTATTAATGATTTCAATTAAATATTGGGAACATCAGGCCGCAAACGTTATATCTTGAGTGTTAGTGCTGGACTTTGACTCGACCTTCCTAGTTAGCCGGCGCCTGAGACTGAGCCAAGCAATGTCCAGACTTGACTTCAACACAAAGTGATGGAGGAACTCAAAGGGTCAGGCTCGTCTAACGCTCTGTGATTTGCTCGTGATTCCTGCATCTGCAGTTCCTCGTGTCTACAGACCAGAGTTGCCACTTGACTCCGAGATGACCATCACAGAGCATACGGAAGATAGACACGAAATGCTGGAGTAACACAGCGGGACGGGCAGCATCTCTGGAGAGAAGGAATGTGTGACGTTTCGGTTCGAGACCCTTCTTCAGAGTCTCGTCCCGAAGATGAGATGAGAAGAACTTTTTTCACACAGAGAGTGGTGAATCTCTGGAACTCCCTGCCACAGAGGGTAGTCGAGGCCAGTTCATTGGCTATATTTAAGAGGGAGTTAGATGTGGCCCTTGTGGCTAAGGGGATCAGAGGGTATGGAGAGAAGGCAGGTACGGGATACTGAGTTGGATGATCAGCCATGATCATATTGAATGGCGGTGCAGGCTCGAAGGGCCGAATGGCCTACTCCTGCACCTAATTTCTATGTCTATGTTTCTATGAAACGTCACCCATTCCTTTTATCCAGATGCTGCCCGTCCAGTATTTTATGTCTGTCTCCAGTATTACTGTGTCTATCATCGGCGCAAACCAACATCTACAGTTCTTCCCGACACATTAGAGGATACCGTCTCGCCATCACTCGGATTACCCGCTTCATTTCCATAACGTTGCCACCTCTCTTTACTTTGCTTACTGAAGCCTGATCCTTGTCACACCCAGTGCTCTATCGCCCAGCCTCTCATCTTTCAATCGGGTTCGGCCAGGAAGGAACTGCAGATGCTGGATTAAAACGAAGATAGACACAACATGTAGCTCAGCGGGACAGGCAGCATATCAGAAGGGTCTCGACCCGAAATGTCACCCATTCCTTCTCCCCAGAGATGCTGCCTGCCGTCGAATTACTCCAGCATTCTCTTTAAACCGGCATCTGCTGTTCCTTCCGACACATGCACAAGAAATAGGCAACTTTTCGGGCCGAAACGTTGCCTATTTCCTTCGTTCCATAGATGCTGCTGCACCCGCTGAGTTTCTCCAGCATTTGTGTGTGTGGGTGGGAGTTGGGGGGGGGGGGGGGGGGGATTGAGTCTGAAGATGTGTCTCGTCCCGAAACATCACCTATTTTTCTCCAGAGATGCTGCTTGACTCGCTGAGTTACTCCAGCTTTTTGTGTCTGTCTTCGATTTAAACCAGCATGTGCAGTTCACTCCTTACATGGGTCTCTGGAGAACATTGATTGGTAGCGTTCCGGACCCTGCTTCGGAAAGGCATCGATCGCTAGTCGGCGAGGACTCCGAGCTGTATCTCTCAAAGAAGTACTTGTGAAAAATTTCTCACGGACCCTAAAAATGCGGGACCTTTCAGTAAAGTCCCTTTTAAAGATTCTTGAATCTCATTAACATAACTCATGAATAAGTTGATGTCCATATGCGGATGCAAATCTTTATTTTTTAAATTCAATCCCACAGAAGACAATTTTTACTCACCTTCTGTCCCCTCTGTCCAGCTTCCGGGTTTACCGTTCGCAGGAGTTCCCACGGTAACCGCAAGAGTTATTACGGATATCGCACGGATATCGCACTGGCCACTATGTTCATATAATGTTGCAATGCTCAACCACAAGTGTACAAGTCACTCTTGGAGAAATTCAAACTTGCTTGAATTTTCTCCCGAGTCACCAAGTTACACGATTACCTGCCGTTAGCGCCACGGTGGTCCACGGTGGTCCACGGTGGTCCACGAATGCCGTACTGTTATCGCACGAGGTTCCCACGATGTTAAACTCTGGTTAACTCTTGCGTCAAGTCGCCCCGTGAAAAAGCCCCATTAGTGTGTTCTGTGTAAGTGTATTCCAGTTTTAAGCAAGTTTGATATTTGTGGTGTTACGAGTTTGATGATTGGTTAGGATAAGTGGAAGATAGGATGCGAGTGTTTAGCATTTGCTAGAGTGAACTAATCGTCTGGAGTTTCCATTATTTAGTAGATACTGGTAGTATAGGTGGTGTGAGCAGATATTGAGGGGGGTTGTTCCGGGACGCCAGAACTAACTGTTGAGCCTTCCTGAGTTGTCGTGGGCCTAACTCAACAAAACACTAGTGAAGGGAGGTGTCTACTTAGTAACCCCAATGATATACTTTCAAGCGTCTCAAGGTGTCCTTGAGACTCTTGAAAGGTGCCCATAAATAAATAAATAAATAAATAAAATAAATAAATGTATTATTATTATTATACTTGTATCTACATGAGCAGTTTTTAATGTGCATGTTACCATGTAGGTAGCTGTTTATTGCATAAGGAGTTAGTTATTGACCTAGGCCAAAATTGGTATAATCAGTTTCCTTTAGCTTTGGGCTTAGTTTTCTTGGTTGAGCTTATCCTGGTGTTACCGCACGTACTGTGTGTTTTAATAGTAATTTATAGGGATGGGTCCTTGGTCACATCGGTTTCCACTTGTCTGATGTATTATAAAGGTGCACATTTTTATCACTTACCAGAAAGTCACAGTGTGGGAAAAAAAAGTAATATTCTTTGGAAAGTAGAACTGGCTTCAGTCAGAAAGCAATTTTTTTTTTGTGGTGACACAAAAGAAAATATTGTGTGTGAGATGATTGATCACAAAGAAATTAGAGACCAATATTGAGCAATATGAAGCAGGCAGTGAAAATGTACTTGGGCTTTTCCATTGTTGCTTATGGAAACACTGACAAAGCTTTTTATAAAAGAATGGTTCTGACTGGACATTGCAATTTTTGTTACTGTTGGACTGGATTGAGGGGGATGATCAAACACAAGGATGTTCAATATAACTGTTGAACTAAGGGATGTTTAAATAAATAACATTAGTATGAATTTACCAATTGCATAGAATTGTGTTGCCAATTTGATGCTAGTTTCTCCATGATTTGAACCATTAAGCTAAGGATTAACATTCCAGTACAATTTCAAGAATGATACATTGCTACTCCTATGTTAAATTGTTGGAATGTTTGTTTAACAAGGAACTGGAGATTAGCTTAGTCGACATTCTTTTGCCACACAGAGAATAACTGGTTATTTGCCCAAATGCTGTTTTGTACGAAATATAATGAACACATTTGAATGACGTACAGTAGTTGCTTTTGGGAAACCCAATTAAATAATTAATGATATGCAACATATTTTCAGATATTTGAGAATCAGGATTACTAAGTAATCTTTTAAAAGTTATGATAGCATCAAAGTAATTGGTGTATCTTATTCATTTATATTTTCTCGAAGCTATAGACTCCTTGTGCAGCTGTTTTGACAGATGGTATTGTACATTTTGTGTAGCTAGATCCTTGGCAGGAACACGGAGTTCAATTTTATTCTCAGTTTACAGAGGGATTCCTTCTTACTGACAGCAAATTAACATATTTGTCGTTGCTACAGAACCACACAGTTGACGTCGTTCAGGGCAATTGTTATTCAGATCCCTGAAGCCAAGATAGTTTCCATTTCTCTGATTCCCTGCTTTCCTCACATTTATGGCAAGTTTTAATGTTTTTTTTGTCAACTATAGGCCACTTATCCAAACGGCCAGATTTGAAAGCTGAGCAAACATCAGCGGGCTCTGCAACCAAGAATGAGCAGTTGAGTTCAATCCTCACATACCTGACATTCACTCACACTGGGCTGAATTTGGCATCTATTCCAGCAACACTGTCTTGTTCTTTCTTCCTGACAGCAACCAGCTATAAGTATAGACTCCACAATGATGCCAAGACCGTTTTGTATGGAACACCTGGTACAAACTTTCCGTACGAGCAAAACAAGCATATGCTTGAGTTAGAGAGTGGGTTATTGCTATTCCTTTGGTAAGGTGTTGGAACATCAGCTTTACAAGGGATCTGAGAGTCATCATGGAAAATGTTCTTTTGTCGACATTTTGTTTAGTGCGCTTCTTCAAATTTAGATACCTGTACATGCCTGGAGAGAGGGACAGCACAGATTAGTGAGGAAGATTTGCACAGTGCCATTTTAAGCCACCACACCTTTTCATTGCCTTTTTGCAGCAAAATGGTGGGCGGGAGTATCGATGTATGCAGTTGATTACTAAGGCACTCTTGTCCTCTCAATAGTTGCCCTGACAACATTTTTCAGCTCTCCTTTGTTATGTATTTAATAAATAAGAAATTGTGATATTTGGTGCCATTATTTTACTCTAGTGTTCCTGGAATAGTTGTGTGGACACTGCTATTTCCCCAGCATCTCATTTGAGTGTTTGCCTTTGGCGGTAAATGCACGTGGCTGTTTATCCCTAGAAAGCTTTAGAGATGGTATTCTTGTGGCCACTCTTGTAAACATCTCTGTAGGTCCCTGGAAAATGAACTCAACTGGCAACTTAGCATCAATTTATTCTTCCCTGCTCCTGCTATTAAGGCTAATTGTAGCCCCGGGTAAGATTAAGCCCCTGTCCCACTTAGGAAACCTGAATGGAAACCTCTGGAGACTTTGCGCCCCACCCAAGGTTTCCGTGCGGTTCTCGGAGGTTGCAGGCGGTTGCCGAAGGTTGCAGGTAGTGGAAGCAGGTAGGGAGACTGACAAAAACCTCCGGGAACCACATGGAAACCTTGGGTGGGGCACAAAGTCTCCAGAGGTTTCCGTTCAGGTTTCCTAAGTGGGACAGGGGCATAGTTAACTTGGGAGAAACCATGGATTGAACCTGAAACTTTCCAATATTAAATGTGGTTTGTTTACAGCCTACATTATTTAGACAGAAAACAGAAAGTGTTTATTACAAAGTGAACAAGTCAAGTCAAGTCAAGTCAAGTCAAGTTTATTTGTCACATACACATACGAGATGTGCAGTGAAATGAAAGTGGCAATGCTCGCGGACTTTTGTGCAAAAAGACAAACAACCAAACAACCAAACAAACTATAAACACAATCATAACACACATATACCTTTACATAATAAATAATGGAAGGAAAAACGTTCAGTAGAGTTAGTCCCTGGTGAGATAGGCGTTTACAGTCCGAATGGCCTCTGGGAAGAAACTCCTTCTCAACCTCTCTGTTCTCACCGCATGGCAACGGAGGCGTTTGCCTGACCGTAGCAGCTGGAACAGTCCGTTGCAGGGGTGGAAGGGGTCTCTCATGATATTGTTGGCTCTGGAGTTGCACCTCCTGATGTATAGTTCCTGCAGGGGGGCAAGTGAAGTTCCCATAGTGAATTCGGCTGAACGCACTACTCTCTGCAGAGCCTTCTTGTCCTTGGCAGAGCAATTCCCAAACCAGATGGTAATGTTCCCGAACAAGATGCTTTCCACCGCCGCTGCGTAGAAGCACTGGAGGATCCTCGGAGACACTCTGAATTTCCTCAATTGCCTGAGGTGGTAAAGGCGCTGCCTTGCCTTACTCACGAGTGCTGAGGCGTGTGATGCCCATGTCATATCCTCGGAGATGTGGACTCCCAGATATTTAAAACAGTTCACCCTATCCACAGGATCCCCATTTATCCTCAATGGAGTGTACATCCCCGGATGATGTGCCCTCCTAAAGTCCATGATCAGCTCCTTCGTTTTTTTGATATTCAAGAGGAGGCTGTTATCCTGGCACCAGAGTGCTAGACCAGCCACCTCCTCCCGGTAGGCCTTCTCATCGTTGTCTGAGATCAGGCCCACCACCACAGTGTCATCAGCAAACTTAATTATTGAGTTGGAGCTGAACCTAGCCACACAGTCATGTGTGTACAGGGAGTACAATAGGGGGCTGAGGATGCAACCCTGGGGCGATCCTGTGCTCAGGGTGAGGGACTTCGATGTATTCCCTCCCATCTTGACTATCCTGGGGCCTGGCGGTGAGAAAGTCCAGGACCCAGGCACACAGGGAGGTGTTGAGTCCCAATTCCATTAGCTTCCCGGCCAGTCTGGTGGGGACTATCGTGTTGAAGGCTGAACTGTAGTCTATGAACAGCATCCTCACGTAGCCCCCCTTCTGGCTGTCCAGATGGGAGAGAGCGGTGTGCAAGACCTGGGAGACCGCATCGTCCGTGGATCTGTTCGGAAGGTATGCGAACTGCAACGGGTCCATGTTCCATATAACCATATAACAATTACAGCACGGAAACAGGCCATCTCGACCCTTCTAGTCCGTGCCGAACACGTATTCTCCCCTAGTCCCATATACCTGCGCTCAGACCATAACCCTCCATTCCTTTCCCGTCCATATAACTATCCAATTTATTTTTAAATGATAAAAACGAACCTGCTTCCACCACCTTCACTGGAAGCTCATTCCTCATTCCGAGGGAGGAAGGCGCAGATGTGTTTCTTCACCAGCCTCTCAAAGCATTTCATGACTACCGAGGTAAGGGCCACCGGACGGTAATCATTCAGACAGGCTGGGGAGGCATTTTTTGGTACCGGTACAAGGATGGATTTTTTGAAGCAGGCAGGGACCACGGACTTGTCCAGGGAGAGGTTGAATAATGTAGTGAGCACTGGAGCTAGCTGCGTAGCACAGGACTTGAGTACTCGCCCCGAGATGCCATCGGGGCCTGCAGCTTTTCTCGTGTTCACCCGTGTCAGAGCCCTCCTCACGTCGTGCTCGGACAGCGAGAATGTGCACATTCCTCCCTTCAGCTTCGGTAGCCAGCCCGCTGGCGGTATTGTCGATAGTCGGCAGACCTGAGGTGGTGTTGCCCCTCTCGAAATGAGCGTAAAAGGAGTTCAGGTCATCAGCTAGGGAGGTGCCGGCACTTGCGGATGAGGGAGGGGTGCTCCGGTAGTTGGTTACAATCCGTAGCCCCTGCCACAGGCTTCTGGTATCCTGCTGCTCCATCTGTGACTCCATCTTGTCTCTGTACCTCCTCTTTGCGTCCTTCACCGCCCTTCGCAGTCGGTAGGACTCTGCCTTGTAGACGTCCATGTTTTCTGATGCCAGGCCCGAGTTGTAGGCAGCGGTGCGAGCATTCAGGGCCACACAAACAGACCTGTCTACCCAGGGTTTTTGGTTCGGAAAGGTGCTTACCCTTACCGTGGGGACGATGTTGTCGGTCACTGTTGCGATGAAGTCCGTGACTGCTTCCGCGAACTCACTGACGTCACTGGAACTTGCTTCGAACATACTCCAGTCGACATCACTCAGTGCATCTTGCAGCATGGCCTCTGACTGGTCGGACCATCGCTTTACGTCCCTCGTCTCTACCGCTTCCCGAACTATCCTCTGTTTATATTCCGGCAACAGGAAAATGGCAGCATGGTCACATTTTCCTAGGGGAGGGAGTGAAATGGCCTTGTAGCCTTTCCTGAACGGCGTGTAGCAGTGGTCCAATGTTCTCTCCCCCCTGGTGGCACACGTGATGTGTTGGTAGAAGTTCGGCATGACCTTCTTGAGATTTGATTTATTAAAATCTCCAGCCACCACCATAGCTGCATCCGGGTACTTGTTTTGATGTCGACATAGCACATCGTGTAGGGCTGATAGTGCCACGTCGGTGTCCGCCTGCGGTGGAATGTAGACGGCTGTGACGATCACTGAGCCGAACTCCCGGGGAAGGTAGAATGGGCGGCATGAGATCGTCAGGTGCTCCAGGTCCGGCGAGCAGGAACGGGAAAGCATCTTGATATTTCCAGGGTTGCACCAGTTGTTATTGGTCATGAAGCAGACTCCTCCACCCTTGGATTTCCCAGATGCTTCTGTTCTGTCAGCACGGTGGACATCAACATCAACATCTTAAAAAAATAAGCACCACCCTAAATGATTGTGTTTTTTTAACCTTTGTCGTTTACTTGCAATCTTAACTGCTGGATTTGCATGCATACAGAATCTCACGATAGGCTAAACTGTACAATACTTGGACATATGAGCAGGCAATGAGCCTACTTTTAATAAGAAATACTTTTCTCTGTTCCCTCCAGGGACTGATCTTTTGTACTCACTAATGCTCTCTATCTTCGATCTCAAATACATTCCTGCCTCATGTTTCATGATTTGGAATGCATTGAATAAACCCTGTTTTATGTGGGGGCATTCGGAGTGGTACTTGGTTTAATGCACGCACTTTAAGGGTATTCTGCAAAAATAATCTGTTAGCGGCATACTAGAACCAGCTCAAGATCCTAAGCAATGCAGCACTGAAGTCACTAGAGTCTGAAGTAGGGTCAGTTACTGGTGAATTAGTCTGAAGAAGGGTCTCGACCCGAAACATCACCCATTCCCTCTCTCCAGGAATGCTGCCTGTCCTGCTGAGTTACTCCAGCATTTTGTCTACCTTCGATTTAAACCAGCATCTGCAGTTCCTTCCTACACTAAAGTCACTAGGTTGACTGATGCTCTAACACAGGGGCCTCCAAACTTTACAGCATAAGGGCCACATTATATATTTGGCACAGTTTTGTGGGCCGTAGGAAAAAATAAAGAAATGTCAGTTTTATATATTTAATATATAATTATTATAAAACAGAAAAAATACAGTGACCACCAGTGGGCATGCAGACAGTATAGAAATATCATATGATATAATGGCGGAGTACCCACACGTGTCACCATCGCAGTGACTCACGGGTGGACACTCCGCTAAGAAATCATTAAAATTTAAAATTATTATTGTAAAACACTCGATTTAAGAGCCTGCGGCAAACTGAGGTGAATTCTTACTTTTCTTGCCTTTCTCGTGCTGAATAAAAGAGGGTATTAGTCACGTACAACTAACGATAACCTGTCAGCAGCTGCACACAAACCCTTAACTTGATAACCTAAGGCAAACTGACGTGTAAGTTCCCGCGCTACCACAGAACCCGCTAAATAGCCCACCGCACAGAACGTTGCTGCGGGCCGGATAAAATCTCGTGGCGGGCCGGATATGGCCCGTGGCCCATAGCCTGGAGACCCCTGCTCTAACTGAAGTGTTTGAAATGAAGTGCAGATTTTACAGACCACACATGAATACGATTAGTCCATTCTGCCTTCCTCTATTCGTCTGTTTTCTAAGATCATAATTAATGCATATATCAACTCTGTGTTACCCATCTGTAATCTTTTATGTCAGTTTTGACATTTTTGTTGTTCCATCAACAGTAGTTTTTGGTGAAATGTCCCAGATTTCTATCACCTTTACATGATGGATAGCTGGACTGGTCACCTGTTGTATGACCTGGTTTAGAGCCTTTTAGTTACGCCCTTTGATCTGGGCCTCCCCCATTAATTGGGAATATTATCAACAAATGCTTTATTAAATCCTCAGTTAGTTTAGCATTTGTTTCATATTCAAAAGAATGAAGTTTTGTACTGTACTACCTGATTTAACCCATTTTACCCTGGATGTATCCTGGTAAACCTGCACTGTCCTTTCCAAGGTCAGTTGTAAATCTCACATTTTCTGTAACTTTGCCAATTATCCAAAGGGTTGAGAAATGGTAGGTAGTTTATTGGTTTATTGAGGAGCAATGGTCACAGCATAACTTGTTGCAGTAAAGTATTTACCAGGCAGAGAGCTTCATTCACCCGTGTGTCAGACGACGTGTCGCTCGCTGTTGACTTCTGTCGTCGTCCAACATGTTGACAGAATTGGTCGCCCGACGGGTCACAGAGTGCACCATGTCGTCATTTCCGGGTATCACCATGAAGAGGCTTCTGTCATGATCCCCGACAGAGAGCTGACCGAGCATAAACACCTCGCCTTTCTTTTCTTTATCTCTTTCCATCTCCCCCTCACATGGCCAGTTCATTCTGCTCAACTATATTTTCAGGGGTCAAGCCAGAGTTCAAAGCCACCACCCCTCCCCTCCTTTAGTTCATTTTCTCATTTTGTTAATCACCTCTGAACCACGATTCTCGAAATGCATTGTTCAATGGTTGAACCCTTGCATCGATCGTTAGCTTAATTATGCAGTCCCACTCAGGTGTTCAATGGCAGTGGAGAGGTGTATGTACAAAGTGAATTAATTCACCCAGATGTCAGTTACTGTTGAACCAGTCTGAAGAAGGGTCTCGACCCGAAACGTCACCCACTCCTTCTCTCCAGAGATTCTGCCTGTCCTGCTGAGTTACTCCAGCCTTTTGTGTCTATTGTCAGTTAATCATCCTTCTGTTTATCTTTATGTTTTCATACACAGAGCAAGTAGCTAACTTGACATTCCTATTTTTTATTTGGTCCACATACAGACTTCTTGCTAGGAATTTATGTTTTTGACTGGTTTGTCTGAACATTCAAGAGCTAGGTGTTATCTCATTGAACTAAAGGCCAATGTTCCAATTGCTTTTTTTTGTTCACTATTTAGTGATAATTAGCCTTGGATGTCTAAATCTCTCTGCTCCTCCATAGTTCTTATCTCTCACAGTTTGGAATCTATATTGACATTTAAGTCTTAAGTCTCACCTTCTTCAGTGTTGAACTTTGTTGACCACAGTTCTGCCTAAGCTATTGATACCACTAGGTTTATGAAAACACAAGGACATACTTTGGCATCTTGCTGCTTTCGAAGATTGAGGGGGGATTTAGAAGATTGAGGGGGGATCTTATAGAAACTTACAAAATTCTTAAGGGGTTGGACAGGCTAGATGCAGGAAGATTATTCCCGATGTTGGGGAAGTCCAGAACAAGGGGTCACAGTTTAAGGATAAGAGGGAAGTCTTTTAGGACCAAGATGAGAAAATCATTTTTTACACAGAGAGTGGTGAATCTGTGGAATTCTCTGCCACAGAAGGTAGTTGAGGCCAGTTCATTGGCTATATTTAAGAGGGAGTTAGATGTGGCCCTTGTGGCTAAAGGGATCAGGGGGTATGGAGAGAAGGCAGGTACAGGATACTGAGTTGGATGATCAGCCATGATCATATTGAATGGCGGTGCAGGCTCGAAGGGCCGAATGGCCTACTCCTGCACCTATTTTCTATGTTTCAGAAGGAGCCAGCTGGTACCATGTGCATAACAGAAAGTTATGAACAGAAAGTTAGCAGTCTGACCTAATAAACTGAAAACGTTTTGAATAGATGGACGGAGAACGTCTGTGCAGTCACAAAGAGTGAGAAAGATGATATTATGTAAGTACTTGTATTGCATTCTGCAGCTGGGGATTGCACTCTTGTTCCATGTTCGGAACTCCAGTCAGGTGAAGGCAAATTGCAACAGATTGCTATGACTGCCAGCACTGTTAATGCAATTGATCAGGGGAGAATGGTTAGACACTGAATCTTTGAGCAGAGTCAGCACATCCTGCAGTCCAGTGACCAAGTTTGTCGTTTTATGTCGTGAATGCAATACATGGAATGAAGCTTTAACTAATGGAGTTGAAACCAAGATACAAGGACTGAAGATACTGGTTTATCGGTTCACATTCTTCTTGAAAGTGGCTTCATGGTTTAAATTTGGCAACCGAATTTGCCTAATTGTCCAACTAACAACTTAAAGGACAAAACTTGTAATAGATTTATTATGTCCAGAGAGTGAGAAGATTTTAAAATTGAGCAATTAGAAGGATATGGCTACAATAAACTACCTTAGATGGGGCATCTTGGTTGGCATGGACGAGTTGAGCCAAAGGGCTTGTTTCCGTGCTGGATGACTATTGGGCCCTGTCATCTGGAATAAAGCCTCCAGATTCAGGAACAGTTTTGTCCCATTTGTCATCAGGCAACTGAACGGTCCTCTCATCAGCTAGAGTGTGGTCCTGACCTCCCATCCACCTCAATGGAGCCCTTTCAACTATCTTTAATCAGACTTTATCGGACTTTATCTTGCCCTTTACCCTTTATCTGTACACTGTGGATGCCTTGATTATAATCATTAATCATGTATAGTCTATTCTTTGACTGGGTAACATGTAAACAAAAGATTTTCATTGTATCTCGGTACACGTGACAATAATAAACTAAACTAATCTAAACTAAAATATCATGTACACATTAATAAATTATGTTAACTAAATTACAATCAAAGCATACCTTCAATGGCTGAAATTACAAATATTTTTATGGGTAGCTATGAACTTGCATGATTTGCTATTTAATTTACTTGATAAATACAGAATTCCCTCTCCCAAAGTATGGATGTCCTAATCCTGTGATATTGCAGGGCAAATGGAAATGTCTAGCAATTCTAATCAACCAATTTTCAAACCGCCCCATAAACAGAATGGATTTAAACCTGGAATTTTGAGATGAATTATTTTGCGTAGTGTTATTGATTTCTTCTGCTGAAACATGTAGTGTCAGGCTGCACCAGAGCTTTATAGCTGGTATAATTGATATCTATTTGTATCCCAGAGCTTTGATCAAAAAACCAAATGAATCATCCATGTGAGATAAGATTTTCCCCGAGCACATCTGTAGTACTGAGATTCCAATATAATTTTCTTCTAAATGAAATCAACTGAAACTCGCTTACACTGTGGGAATTATCTTTCTAAAATGAATAAAGCTTCATTGAATTATTATCTTTCACCGATCCAAATATGTGCTTATAGGGGCACAAGCAATAATCATGGGTATTCAAAGAAATATGTTATTGGTTCATCAGAGTGTGATAACTAAAAGGAAGATATAATTTGCTCTCAGCTCGAGAGACATCTCAAAGCGGGAATTAACAGTCCTAAGAACACAAGAGAAAACAGGTTGGTTTCAGGTTGCAGAGAGGAAGTCATAGTCAGAGAGCGATACAGCACGGAAACTGGTCCTTCGGCCCAATTTGCCCACACCGGAGAACTAGTCCTACCTGCCTGCATTTGGTCCATATCCCTCCAAACCTGTCTAACTATTTCTTTAAATTTGGGATAGTCCCAGCCTCAACTACCTCCTCTGGCAGTTGTTCCATACACCCACCATCCTTTGTGTGAAAGGGAAGGAAGATTGATCAAATGGAGTATCTCTAATTGGAGCGGTATGGCCTGAAAAGGAGAATGGCTATCTGTTTGCAACATTGAATGCAGCAAAAGATAAAGCAGAGCTATGGGTCATAAACTGCTTTGAAGAAGAGTGTGTTGGTGGTGCTGCAGAGAGACAGATAAGAACTCGCAGATACCAATGTCATTAACTGTGCATCTCAGAATGCAATGAGAACAGTGCCTCAAGAAATACTGTGTGGTTTAAATGTGCCTGTGGATTCCTGAAACAAAATATTTTCACTCCACAGATTTGGAAAATAAAGCTTACTATTTGATGAGGGTCTAAATCCATCCTAGAGATACAAAGGTATGTACCTAGTATGTGGGTAACACTCTATAATTGAGATATAGTTGCTGCCAAACTGATTTGGGCTCTTTTTCCAGTATAATTTGTAATTGATAGAAACTACATCAAAACATGTTTATAGACTTCACATGAGTGATTTTTCAAACCAGAATCGTAAAGGCATATGATTGAGATAATAGAACCAGTGATGAAACGATTGGCCTTAAGTTTCAAGATGCTTCTTAAAAATTGGGGAGAGTTAGCGAGTGGACTCGAGGTGATTACCCAGGCAGCTGAAGGCATGGTAGAATGCAGAATGATTACAGCACAGATAGAGGTCATGCTGCCTGCAGTTTCACCCTGGTTCTCTGTAGAAATAAACCAGTGAGCCCCTCTCCCCTTAGCCCTGCAAATTCTCTCCTATCAGATACTTTTCGGCAGTCTTTTAGCCATGGATCTGCCCTTCCTGCTTCACCAGCAAGTTCATTCCAGACATAGAACATAGAACAAACAGTACAACACAGACATGGGCACTCTGTCTCACTGTGTCTGTGCCGAACATTTTATCAAGTTGAATTAAAATTCGCTGCCTGCAACTGATCCATATCCCTCCATTCTCAGCTTATCCATGTGTCCACATAAAAGCCTCTTAAACGCTGCTATCATACCTGCCTCCATCACCACCATGGCAACGGATTCCAGGCACCCACCACTCTCTCTTTAAAAAACATGTCCCCCATGTGTCCTTTAAAGATTTCCCCTATCAACCTAAAGCTATGCCCCCTAGTCTTTGATATTTCCAACCCTGGGAAAAAGGTTCTGAATGACTACCTTATCTATGCCTCTCATACTTCTATTGGGTCTCCAGTTAAACCGGCATTTTAGAGAAAACAATCCAAGTTTGTCCAACCTCTCCTTGTAGCTACTGCAATACGCCGTAAACCAGGCAGCATTCTGGTAAAAGTCTTAGTTTAGTTTAGTTTACAGGTAGAGCATGGAAACAGGCCCTTTGGCCCACCGTGTCCATACCAGGCATCGGTCACCCATTCACACTATCTCTGTTATCTGACTTTCTTAACCACTCACAAAACAGCTGGGAACAATTTACAAAGATCAATGTGGGTGGAAAACCGGAACACCTGGAGTCACACGGAGAACATGCAAAACTCCACTCGAGGTCAGGATCAAGCCCAGGACTCTGACACTGTGAGGCAGCAGTTCTATGTGCTGTACCAATGTGCTTTTCTGCACCCTCTCCAAAGACTCCAACAACTTTCTGCCTGATAGGGTTTATTCAGGTCATGTTTGATCTTTTTTCCCCTGTCACGTTTATTCCATGGCGTTGACCCCTCTACCAATGCGAACAGTTTATGTCTAATTGCATTGTTTCTAGCCATCACTCAAGACTTGGGAACTTGAGACAGTCAATGGAGATGTCTTGAGGACAGTCCATATTACAGTCAAAGAGGAGCCTAATGTCCTGAGGAATATGAAGGTATATAAATCTACTGGGCCTGATCAGATATATCGGAACGCACTATGCAAAGTGAGACATTGCAGGAGCCCTGATGTAGATCTAGGAATCATCATTAGACATGGGTGAGGTGCTGGATAACTGGTGGGTGGCTAACGTTTGAGAAGGTTGCAAGGAAAAGGCTGGGAACTATGGACCCGTGTGCCTAACAATTGTGGTTGGTAAGTTACTGGGGAGGATTCTGAGGGATAAGATAATATACATATGCATTTGGATAGATGGAGGGTGATTAGGGATAGTCAACGTGGTTTTGTACATGGCAGATTGTGTCTCAGTAAGTTTTTCAAAGAAGTAAGCAAAAAGGTTGGTGAGGGCAAGGCTGTGGATGTTATCTATATGGACTTCAGCAAGACATTTGATTAGGTTCCACGTGATAGACTGCGCTGGAAGGTTAGATCACATGGGGTCCAGGGAGGGCTAGCTGACTGGATAGAGAATTGGTTTTATGGAAGGAAGCAGAGGGTGATGGTTCAAAGTTGTTTCTCAGACTGGAGGCCTGTGACCAGTGGTGTGCCTCGGGGATCAGTGTTGGGCCCATTGATGAATGTGGATTATATCAACAATTAGATGAGAATTTGAAAGACATGATAAGTAAGCTTGCAGATGACACTGAAGTAGGTGATATCATAGATAGAGGTCGGTTAAGAAAAAATACAGCAGGATCTTGATCAACTGAGCAAATGGTCTGAAGAATGGCTAATGGAGTTCAATGCAGATAAGTGTGAGGTGTTGCAGTGTGTAAGTCAAACCAGGGCAGAAATATTAGTGAATTAGTACCACAGTGAATATTAGTGCCCTGGGAATGTTGTAGACCAGAGAGATCTAGGAGTGTAAGTGCACAGTTCTCTGAAAGTAGCGTCACAGGTAGATAGTATTGTAAAGAAGGTTTCTTCAGCCAGGGTATTGAGTATAGAAGTTGGGTCGTTATGTTACAGTTGTTACCCCACAAACGGGGTACTTGTAGATCAGCCATGATCACAGTGAATGGCAGTGCTTGCTCGAAGGACCGGATGGCCTACTCCTGCACCTTTTGTCTATTGTCTATTGTTCAAGACATTGGTGAAGCTGCATTTGGAGGATTGTGTTCAGTTTTGCTCACCCTGCTATAGGAAGGATGCCATTAAGCTGGAAAGAGTGCAGAGAAGATTTACGAGGATGTTGCCGAGACTCGAGGGCCCGAGCTACAGGGAGAGAATTGTGAAGATAGGGATTTATTCCTTGGAGCATAGGAGGCTAAGAGGTTATCTTATAGTGCATAACATCATGAGGGGAATTGATAGGGTGAATGCCTAAGTTGTTTGACCCAGGGTAGAGGAATCAAGAACCAAAGACCATAGGTCTAAGGTGAGTGGGGAAAGATTAAATAGGAACCCGAGGGGGCAACATTTTCACCCGGAGGTTGATGGGTATATAGAATGAACTACCAGAGGAGGTAATTTAAAAGACATTTAAAAGAGAGACAGGTAGAAGAATACCTTTTATTGCCATTCATACATGTATTTCTACAGTCTTAACATTACAAAGAAAAACAAGACCCACACTTAACATAGTTTACACAAACATCCATCACAGTGAATCTCCAACACCTCCTCACTGTGATGGAAGGCAAAAGTCTTATCTCTTCCCTTGTTCTTCTCCCGCAGTCCAGCAGTCCAACTGTAACGTCAAGGCGATCTGGGGCTCCTGATGTTAAAGCCCTCGGCGGGCGATGGTAAGTCCTGAGGCAGTTTAAGCCACGCGGGGCAATGTTAGGCCCCGCTCCGAGTCATTTAAACCCCGCGATTCTGGCGGGAGAAGTTGGCGTTGTGGGATCTCCGAAAAGCGGTCTCCCACCAGGGACCTGCGAGCTCCGATGTTACCGTCCACAGGGCCTGTGGCCGGAGCCTCCGAAGCTCCGAAGTCGGGTTGCAGCCGCACACGCCACCACAGCTCTCCCCGCTCTGAAGTCGGCCAGCTCCACGAGGCAGGTCCGCAGGCTCTGCGACTGGAGCCCTCAGATTGGTTCCGGTTGGAGGCTGCAGCCGGCTCCACGATGTTAGGCCCAACGACACCGGAGACCCGACAGGGAAAAAGTCGGGTCCCCGAATGGGGAAGAGATTAGACGGTTTCCAGCCCCCCATCCCCCAACCCCCACCCCCAACATATACACAGCTAAAAATAATAATAAAACTAAAATCAGAACATACATTTAACGAGACAAAAATTTAAAAAAGACAGACGGACTGCAGTCGAGCCGCTGCCGTTAGGCGCCGCCACACTACCAACCAGCATGTTTTGTCCACTTCCTCGTGGCACCTGTGTTCCAAAATGTACAACTCCTGGTTCTCTAGTCTGTCCATGTAAATAATGTCCACATCCTGGAATTAATTTAATAAATCATTTCTCCAGCCTTTCCAAGCTAGCAATATCTTTCTTAAAGTTTGTTGCCCAGAATTGGACACAATGCTTTTGTCTGAAGCAGTGTTTTAAAATGGTTAGCAACTGGGTGATGCAACAGTCTGAAAAGAGGGCCCTGACCTGAAATGTTACCTATCCATGTTGGAATGTGCAGACACAATAGACTTGGAATGGGTAGACGCAAAGTGCTGGAGTAACTCAGTGCGTCAGGCAGCATCGCTGGAGAACCTGGATAGATAACGTTTTGGGTTGGGTCCCTCCTTCATCCAGCATCTGCAGTTCCCTCTTTCTACATCTGCAATGGGCAGGTTGGCTTACAGAGAAAATCATGAAGGGTTAGACTTTTACCTGCTGAAGTTTAGAAGAGTGAGATTGGAGTTGAATCAAACATCTCTTTTCTTGACAAGTTGACGTGGAAAAGTCTCCTATCATGGGCAAATCTTGAACCAAGGGTCACTGATTCAAAGTAGGGGGAGAGATGAGGAGATTGTCTTTTTCCCTTTCGAGAACTTTGGAATTTTAATCCTCAGAAAATTGTGGAAGTTGTGAATATTTTTGATTAGTAAGAGGGTAAAATGTTGCCAGAGGGAGACAGGAATATGTTATGGTTACAACAAGATCAATCATCATCTTATGAAATGATGTAAGCAGGCTGAAGGAGCTGAATGATTCTAATTTGCATGTACATTGATTATAGATATTTGGAAAATGAAGGACAGGTCCATTATAATTTCCTTCCATATTACCTTAAGTGACCTTGGATACATTCCATCCTGACCAAATTACTTATCCTCTAATTGCATCTACCTTTTCAGCACCGTCTCTTTGTCAATTGCTCGTCCATTAACATCTCAATATAGTTTTCTTTATTGAGACCCCTGCAGCAACTTATTCCTTGGTAATGACTGATGTCAAATGACTGATGTCAAAGCGCTCCAGAGGGCCATTGACAACGCCCAGAGGATTGTCGGCTGCCCTCTCCTTACCTTGGAGGACTTACACAGTTCCCGCTGCATCAAAAAATCCCAGAGTATTATAAAGGACATTTCCCACCCCGGACACTCCCTGTTTGAACTGTTACCGTCAGGCAGACGGTACAGATCTACAAGGACAAGGACAAACAGACTTAAAAACAGTTTTTACCCCACTGCTATAAAGGCACTAAATGTAGCCGCCAAGGAACGCAGGGACGATACATAATAAGAGACTGTGAAATCGACAGAAGGATGTAGGGCTGGGTGTTTATGCGTGCTATTTTCATGATATTTATTTTAGTTGTTTATCTTTTTTTAAATATTTTACCTTGTATGTATCGTTAGCTTTTAGAAATGTTTGAATGGTGCACTGACTGGCTGACATTTTACAATTTCGTTGTACATGGTTCATGTTACAATGACAATAAAGAAACTATTCTATTCTATTCTATGTAAAGTTCTTGATTTGTAGCTTAGCCATGCCTTAGATCTGTTTAGTCAATATACCTTTTGGTCTCTGGTTGCTCCCCCTCTCCACTTACAACCCTTTTCCTATTCACATGCCTATGGAATATCCCCTTGCATTCCCTTTCATGGGGATCAAGGTAGAAGCGTTCACGTCGCGATCCCCGTCAAGTAATATCACCAAATTACTTGCGAATTCTACCAAACACTTTGAAGCCAAGCCGAAAGACAAATGATGTCCAGAAGCCCAACAAATGGCAGTAGCCCATCAGCCCGGAACAGGAAGAGAGGCCAACACCCGCCCCCAAGGCCGGCTTTGACCATCATATCTCTAAATGTTGAAGGACTGTCTGCAACTAAAGAAGAACTTGTTGCCCAACTCTGCAGAGAACATCAGTGTGATATTCTCTGCCTCCAAGAAACTCACCACGGACCCAAACATCCCCGCCCTCAAGTGGAAGGCATGACCACCCTCATTGAAAGACCACATGAGAAACATGGAAGCGTCATGCTTGCAAAAAACGGGACAATCATTGAATCAACATCAAAGAGCGATGAAAACAACATTGAGGTCCTAACCGCTGAGCTCAGAGGAATTACCATCACCTCCGTCTACAAGCCACCTCCCACACCTTTCCTGATGCCAGAAATACCATCATCTGGGAAACCAAGGATAGTGATTGGAGATTTCAACAGCCACAGCTCACAATGGGGTTACGCCGGAAACAACGCTGATGGAGATGCAGTGGAAGCATGGGCTGAAACCAACCAGCTCTACCTGATCCATGATGCCAAACAACCAAAGTCCTTTAATAGCGGGCGATGGAAAGCCAGCTACAACCCTGATATCGCGTTTGTCAGCCATAGCATCTCTGGATTGGGCAAGAAGCTGGTACTGAAGCCACTGCCAAAAACCCAACACCGCCCCATTGGCCTTACAGTCAATGCTGCAGTTACCCCAGCCACAGTTCCTTTCCAGAGAAGATTCAACTTTGGGAAAGCGAACTGGCCTGGTTTCCAAGAAGATCTTGAAGGGAAGATCGCCCACCTTCCAGCGGACCCCAAAAACTATCAAATCTTCACCAAGTTAGTGCACCAGGCAGCCCGGAAGAACATCCCGAGAGGCTGCCGCACTCAATACATCCCCGGCCTTGACACTCCAAGCAGCGAACTATATGAGCAATACCAACAGCTCTACGAATCTGACCCCTTTGCTGAAAGCACCATGGAAGTAGGTGAGAGACTCATGACCTCCCTATCAGAATGCCGCCAGCGGAAATGGCAAACTCTACTGGAGACAACTGATATGGCAAAAAACAGCAAAACGGCATGGAGCCTCATCTGAAAAATCAGCAATGACCCATCAACACCAACACATCAACAGTATACCACCACGGCCAACCAAGTTGCGCATCAGTTGCTGCTCAATGGGAAATCCACCACCAAACAGCCAAGACCAAAGGCAGACCGACTTCAGCACTCCCAAAACACCGGACTGACTGAGCCGTTCTCCCTTGAAGAGCTCAATATCAGCATCAAAGCCCTCAAGACTGGCAAAGCCATCGGCCTGGACAATATTTTCACAGAGGAGATCAAGCAGTTTGGACCTCTGACACGTAAGTGGGTCCTTGAGCTGACGAACAACTGCATGCTGACAAGAAACATCCCAAAGATCTGGAGGAAAACCAAAATCATCGCCCTTCTAAAACCCGGTAAAGATCCAGCATATGCAAAGAGCTTCCGCCCAATCTCCCTGCTATGCCACCCGTACAAGCTGTTTGAGCGCCTGATCCTCAACAGGCTTGCCCCAGTCGCTGAACCAGCCATCATCCCTCAACAAGCTGGATTCCGACCTGGCAAATCCACAACAAGTCGACTTCTGAATCTCACACAGCACATTGAAGACGGGTTCCAGAAAGGACTGGTGACAGGCGCCGTCTTTGTTGATCTGTCTGCCGCGTATGACACTGTGAACCACCGCCTCCTCCTAAAAAAGATCTTGGAGAATACCAAAGACCTGGCACTCACGGACCTCATCGGAGCCCTCCTGAAAGATAGGCGCTTCTATGTTGTCCTTAACAACAAGCAAAGTCGCTGGCGACGACAACGGAATGGCTTGCCTCAAGGTAGTGTGCTGGCTCCACTACTATATAACATCTACACCAATGACCAGCCAATGGACCAGAACACTGAGCGGTTCATCTACGCCGACGACCTCTGTGTAACATCCCAAGAGAGTACGTTTGAAGCTGTAGAAGCGAATCTCACCTCAGCCCTAGATGAGCTACACCTCTACTACGAGCGCAACCACCTACACGCAAACCCTGCGAAGACCCAAGCCTGCTCGTTCCATCTCAGGAACCGGGAAGCAAACAGACTCCTTAACATCACATGGTCTGGAACACCTCTTGAGCACTGCACCAACCCTGCCTACCTCGGTGTAACACTGGATCGCACTCTTTCCTATAAGGAACACGTCAAAAACACCAAACTGAAAGTTAACTCCCGAAATAACATCCTCCGGAAGCTGACCAACTCCAAATGGGGAGCCACAGCACACACATTAAGATCTACTGCTCTGGCACTGTGCTACTCCTCTGCGGAGTATGCGTGTCCTGTTTGGGAGAGATCATCCCATGCCAAGAAACTAGACCCAGCGTTGAATAACACCTGCCGCTCAATCACTGGCTGCTTGAAGCCCACCAACATAAACAACCTGCACCTCCTCGCTGGCATTGCCCCTGCTGATGTGAGACGGGAAGTCGCCAGCCAAGTAGAGATGACCAAGGCCACCAGTGATGAACGCCACCTCCTCTACGGACGTGTACCCCCGGCCCAACGGCTGAAGTCCAGGAGAAGCTTTCTCAGCCATGTCCAGCCCCTAATAGCATCACGGGAAGAAACCAGACTCCAACTATGGACAAAAAGGCTTGAGGACGACCCCCCTCCTACTTACATGGGTATCCCTCCTTCTGAAGCCCTCCCTCCGGGCTCAGAAGCA
Organism: Amblyraja radiata; assembly: GCF_010909765.2. Lineage (NCBI taxonomy): Eukaryota > Metazoa > Chordata > Chondrichthyes > Rajiformes > Rajidae > Amblyraja > Amblyraja radiata. The sequence goes on from NC_045964.1 coordinate 20,640,984, forward strand.
CCATGGGTCCAGTGGAAGATGCTCAACCGCCTGAGAACAGGAACAGGGTGATCAAAAGCTGCCATGGCCAGATGGGGCTATGAAACTGTCCAAACCGCCTGTGAATGTGGAGAAGAGGACCATACAATGCAGCACTGCCTTGTCTGCCCCCTACTACCCAACCAGTGCAGCTCAAAGGATCTTGCAGTGTTCAATAAAAACGCAAAGGACTGTGTAAAGGAATGGGAAACTGTCATATAGACAACCAGCTTCAAAGACACGAAAAGAAGAAGATTCCCTTTCATACACTCTGCCAGCAATTTTTCTCATGCTCTCTCTTATATACTTACTTACTTTCCCAGTGAACTTTCTGTAATCAGTCTGTTTATCCTTTTGTGTCTACAAGCTGTCATAAGTTTTTTTTTCCCTGCTCTATTTTGCCCTTTGTTAGAAGTCATCCGGGGATTATGGCATTAATCACCCCCACCTCCCCACACCACCCACGTCAATGTAAGTTGACTGAAACCAAAACACCACCACACAGTTCCTATTGTTCCGTTACAATTTTGTATGCAACTTTTTGCTTTTAGTTTATCAGGGCCACATCTGTTCATACCCCATTGTCACTGGCCCTTCTCCAGTTGACGTTTTTTTTACAGTGGACTGGACCCCTTCTCCTTAGCTATTCAAAACCTCCATTGATATTCATTTGGCTTTCATTTCTCAGAACTAACTCCAGCCTCCATGTTCGGCCAGAAATGTATTGAATAAAGAATATTATCTGAATGCACTTCAGAATCATCTTCCCCTCCTTGCACCTCACGTTATTTGTATTCCAGCCAAAAGCAAGGAAGACTAAAGCTGTGAAAAAGCTCAAACTGGAGCAGGTCTGAGATGCTGGGTGTCTATATGGCTGGAAAGCGTTATGGAGGCAGAAGGGTAATCGACTTTATAAACAAAATTGGGATTTTTATTAATTTAGATGATGCCTGAGTGGGTAATGAGTGCCAGCTATTAGATAAAGACAAAATAATAAAAAGTGCTGGAGTAATTCAACGTGCCAGGCAGCATTTCTGGAGAACATGGATAGGTAACGTTTTGGGTCATACACGTTCTTCAGACTTATAAATCTGCCAGTTTGAATAACGGTCCCGACCCTTGTAAATGTATTGTAGAAACAAAGGAACTACAGATGCTGGTTTACAAAAGGACACAATGTGCTGGAGTTACTGGGCCCAATGGGCCAGGCAGCAACTCTGAAAAACATGAATAGATTACATTTCGGATCAAGACCCAAAATGTCACCTATCCATGTTCTCAGGCAGTAACCCATTGAGTTGCTCAAGCACTTTGTGTCCTTTTCTGTAAACCATCTGCAGTTCCTTATTTCTGCATTAGATAAAAAGAACTGCATTAGATAAATTAAGTATAAAAGTTGGGAGGTCATGTTGCAGTTATATAAGATGTTGGTGAGGTCACATTTAGAGAATTATACTCAGTTTTGATCACGATGTTATAGAGAAAATGCTGTCAAGGGTGCAGAGAAGATTTACGAGGATGTTGCCAGGACTCGAGGACCTGAGCTATAGGGAGCATTTGAGCAGGTTAGGACTTTATTTTTTGGAGGACAGGGGGATTGGGTAAATGCACAGAGTTTTTTGCCCAGAGTAGGGGAATCGAGAAAGCATAGGTTTAATGGGGAGGGGGAGAAGAATTAATAGGAACCTGAGGGGTAACTTTTTTATGCGAAGGGTGATGGGTGTGAGCAACGAGCTGTTGGTGGAAGTAGTTGAGGCAGGGACGATCGCGATGTTTAGGAAACATTTAGATATGCATAGGACAGGGATATAGGTCAAATGTAAGCAGGTGGGACTAGTGTAACTGGAGCATGTTGGTTGGCTATGGGCAAGTTGGGCCAAAGGGCCTGCTACCACACAGCATGACTCTGTGACTCTATAGCCCAGTGTAAGGTGGAACATAAATTGTAGCTGTTTGGAACTGTGCAGAGGGTGGCGATGGGTGCCTGGCTATGACATCTGGTGAAGAACTGCTTAAGGAATGTCTCTCAATCTGACTTCTATTTTCAAACTGATTATGTTCCTGCTGGAACCCTAACCAGCAAATGGATTTAATCTATGTTGCCTGAACTGGACTTTTTTAATCCATTGGTCTTTTTTATCTTTTTTTTCACAACAGTGAACAGTTGCCTGAAAAGCAGACTGGTTGCCATGGCGAATTTGCATGTGAATTGCTCATTATGGTTAAATATTATCTTGGGTATTTCACGTCATGATGAGTGTTGTGCTCTGTAATACTGAGTGACCAAGTATTGTTTTAAATTTTTGCTCAACTTTAGTAAATTAAAACAAATTATATAATGCTATTTCAGTACTGGACATATGGATCTGGGATTCGGAATTATTATGTGGAATAAGTTGTCTTTTCATGACAACAGAACATGTTGTGCCTTTTCTGATTTCTCTTGTATTGGCACCCATACCAAAGATTCAGACATTGAAGATAAAACAGTACAGCACAGTAACAGGCCCTTCAGCCCACAATGTCTGAGATAAACATGATGCCAGGATAAACTAATCCGATCTGCTTACACATGACCCATAGCCCCTAATTCTCTGCATATCCATGTGCATGCCTAAAAGCTTACTAAATGCCACTTTTGTATCTGCCTCCACCCACTACCCTTTGAGTTTAATTTATTATCACGTGTACCGAGGTACAGTAAAAAGCTTTTGTTACATGCTAACCAGTCAGCAGAAAGCCAATACATGATTACAATCAAGCCACTCACAGTGTACAAATACATGATAAAGGGAATAACGTGAATATTGTTTAATGCAACCCTGGGCAGGTATCCCAGTCACTCACCATCCTCTGTGTAAATAAATTTGCCCTGCATATCACCTTTAAGCTTTGCCCCTTTCACTTTATGGGTCTATTTGTAGATCCAAATACACACGGAAGCATATACAAGCCATTCAGCCCCTTGATGATGTTTTACCTTTCAAGGGGAAATCTGTGTTTTACCTCTGTCAAATAATCTTGGTTCTGCAGCAATTTATATCAAATTTATATGACAAATTTAAAATACATTTGGACAGGTACATGGATAGAAAATGTTTAGAGGGATATGGGCTAAATGCAGGCAGTTACGACTAGGGAATCTTGGTAAATGTGGGCAAGTTAGGCTGAAGGGCCTGAATTCTTGCCACATGACTCTATGGCTCTATATCTTTGCTAGGTTCTAATCTGTCAATCTCAGAATTAAAACAACTAGTTAACCTCACAGATACTTTTTCTATTGGAGGCATCTTCATACTTCTACAAATCTGATTTTGAATAATGCTTTATTTTTGTGCAGGAAGGAACTCAAGATGCTGGTTCACACCAAAGATAGACACAAAATGGTGGAGCAACTCAACGGGTCAGGCAGCATCTCTGGGGAGAAGGAATGGGTGACGTTTTTGGTCGAGACTCTTCTTCAAACTCCATTCTTTATTTCTAACAATTCTAATTCTAACAAAAAGCTTTATTCTTCGTCTTTTGAAATGCTTGGCTCTTGGGTAATGGGTAATGCCATCTTGTCCTGGATTCCTTCATTTCAAGAAAAGTCTCTCCCTATCCACGCCATCAATTTCTTTCAAAGCCCTTAACACATAAATCATTACATCTAATAACATCTATCATTCCAGAGAACACGTCCTACTTTGCAATTTCTTTGGTTACAATAGAATTTTTGGGGAAAATGAAATAGGTCATCCTATCACGAAAGATATGTGGGACGAAAGTTTACAACAAATACATCAATGTTCATTAAATGCTAGACATACTTTAATACAATTCAAGGTCTTACATAGACTACACTTCTCTAAAATAAAACTAAATAGAATCTTCCCACAAATCTCTCCTATTTGTGATAAATGTCTACATTTAGAGGCTAATTTAACACATACGTTTGCAAACTGTATAAAACTTAAACATTTCTGGACTGATATTTTTGAAATAACTTCAGAAGTTATTAATACAAAACTGGACCCAGACACAAAATTAATAATACTTGGAATATCAGAACAAAGCTTAACACTCACAACAAACCAAAGAAATTTCCTCAACTACAGTATAATAACCGGAAAAAAATTAATATTAAAATATTAAAATTTTGGAAAGGCCCTACAACCCCCACAATTAAAATGTGGATTACGGAAATGTCGGAGACCCTATACTTAGAAAGAATTAGACTCGTCTTAATGGACAAACAAGATATTTTCCATAAAATTTGGGCTCCATTCATTAACTATCTGAAGGGATAGAATGGCACAGCACGAGGACCCAACTGAAACTTGAACTCAGGAATAGATGAAAAGCTATACTTTATAACCTATGAACCTATCTCCATTGATGTATTACAGGTAACCCATTCCACCTCCCTTGTTTTTCTGTTGTGTTTTTTTTTTTTGCTTTCTTTTTTATTTGTAACTTTCTACCCTCTCTTTTTCCCTCTTTCTATAAAAAATAAAAACACTAGAAGCAGAAGTAATTGATAATGGAAAATTTTAATAATGTATGACTGATGTATATGAAAAGTTTTTTTACTATAATATGTAACTACATTTTATAATATGTCTACTTCTAATAAATTAAAAAAAAACAAAAAAAAAACAATAGAATTTTTGGAGCCTCGACAATGTTCTGATGAATTTGTGCTGCACCCTGTATGCAGGCGATGTACCTTTTGGAGGGCGCAGTGCCAAGACCAATGCCAATGCTTTAGATTTTAGACATTAGAAATACAGAGCAGAAACAGGCCCCTCAGCCCACCGAGTCAGCGCTGACCAGTGATCACCCCATATACTAGCACTATCCTACACACTGTACCAAAGCCAATTCATCTACGTGTGCATGTGGAAGGAAACTGGAGCACCTGGAGAAAACCCACGCATTCATAGGGAGAACCTACAACCTCCATACAGACACACCTGTATTCAGGATCAAACCCAGATCTCAGGCACTGTAAGACAGCAACTCTATTGCTGCACCACCGTGCCACCCCAAATGCTTAACTAAGCATGGCTCAGTAAAGCCACATCAAAAGTTCTTCCTCTTTATATTCTAACTCTCTGATTATAATAGCCAAAATAATTGGTCTTTTTAATTATTTTTTTAAATCTCACAACTGCTTAAATGATCATTTGAAACTTCCTTTATCCTCATCTTTAGCTGCATTGAAAACCATCATACAAAATTACAGTCATTCACGTAATTTGCCAGGCCCACTTGTTGTTTTATGCAGCTTGTTTATTGGGCTGGCATCTTCTGGCATGGCTAATAATCATGTATTTAATGGTGAGTATTTTTCGTTGTGATTGTCGGGAACATCAGGGCTTCAGTGGAAGGCACAGGTGAACGCAGTGGATCCATACTTCATGATAGTTCCTTGCTGCTATCATTCTGACAATGAAGTTCTCATGGAATCCAGTGCTGGAATGTCCAATTCTTGCAGCTTTATACCAGTGACATTGGTAAACCTGACCTCTGAACCTGATCATATTGAATAAAGTAATCCAATTTATTTCAGTAGCTATGGGATACATGGATAAGTCGTAGGTGATTTTTTTTCCTCTAAACGTTTCCACTCCATGTACCTGGCTTTTAATTTTCCTATAGTACCTGCCTCACCAGCCACCTTTGGCAGCTTATTCCATACATCCACAACCCTCTGTGTGAAAAAGTTACCCCTCTGGTTCCTATTAAATCTTTCCCCCTTCATGTTAAACCTATGTCCTCTGGTTCTTGATTCCCCTACTCTGGCTAAAAGACTTTGTGCATCTACCCTATCTTTTTCCCTCATGATCTTATCTACCCCTGTGAAATGATCTTTGGAAGTCTTTAAAGTGATGGTAGGTCACTTTTTGAAAGATTGGGGATTTGAGGGCTGCGGGGAACTGGCACGTAGTTGGATTGAGGCCAGAGTAAATTAGCTCTGATTATATTGAATGCCAGGGAAGGATTGAGGTAGTGGGTAGCCTACTCCTGCTCCAATTTTTCTGTGTTTTTGTGTGACACAAGGACCTTTGGTCCATATTATTCTGGGTGTATTTACAATTTAGATTATGGAAATTAGGCATGTTCAGTTTGTGAAATAAAACAAACAGGGAAGGATCAACTACCTGTAGTTCGTGAAGTTAGGTAGGGTAGAAGCAGCCAGCGGGAAGATGTCACAATCTTCACCCTTCAAACCCAACTCTAGATTTTAAAATCAATTCCACAATTAAAGAAAAATAATTCCAAGTACTCACTCAGCACCTTGCACAATGGGGGTACTAATGGCTCCGATTGTAGTGACATGTAGATAGATAATTAACTGAAAACTTAAACAAACTACTAATGGAAGTAACATTTTAGTAATTAATACTTGAACTACCCCAACAAAACATTATCGTGCCCTCTAACTGTGAGTCAATGGCAAGTTATCAGCCCCTACACTCATGCTATCATGTTTTTTTAGATAACATTAGCTTTGTCACTGGGATAGAAGAGATAGAAAATGGAAACAGATATAACTAAATGGTAATAACATAGATAGACACAAAATGTTGGAGTAACTCAGCGGGAGAGAAGGAATGGGTGACGTTTTGGGTCTAGACTCTTTCAACAGACTGGACGTCTGAATTATGTTAATAACATTATATGGCAAGAATCCATGAAACCCAAATGGAAGAAAGTCATCCTCCATCCTGCAGGTCTACCAAAGATGAATATATTTATAAAAGAAGACACAACGTGCTGGAGTACCTCAGCGGGTCAGGCAGCATCTCAGGAGAACATGGATCGGTGGCATTTCGTGTAGGGATCCTTCCTCAGACTTCAGAATGAAGAAGGGTCTTGAACCAAAACATCATCTATCCATGTTTCTCGAAGATGCTGCCTGACCCACTGAGTTACTCCAGCACTTTGTGTCTTCTTTTGTAAGCATCTGCAGTTCCTTCTTTCTACAATACATTTATAAACTTCTTTTGATTGTACAACATGTTTCACAACCCTTTTAAAAGTATCACAGATCAAGAAAAATTTCCCTTCATTGCAAAGCCACCTTAATGTCACAAGGTTAGAATGGATGTGAAGAATTCTCAGCTTTTCACTACAGATAAATTTCACAGTTGAAAATTAGATTTCGAGGTTCATTCCTGCCTTAGAATGTGATGCTACCCGTTTTGAGATGGTCCCATTGAAGTTTGTGTATGGACTTGAGTAGGTGAGGGTTAGTGTGTGCTATAATAATGGTCCGTCGTTGGTTTTAGTTGAAGCGGCGCTGACTATATGAATTAACACAACGGGTGCTTGGACTTTGTGGACGGTTGCCACTACTGTCCTCTAGTGGTGCTATCCACAGGGTTTATCCCTACCTGTATCCCAACCCCATTCTGCAACATTGGGAGCTTTCCTGAACATAAAAACGATGCTTTTTATTGTAACACTTTGTTCAAGATAATACTGGGTTTTTTTAATAGAAGGACTTGAAAGGGAGAATGTGAAGTTCAAGAATATCCGATCTCCCTGTTGCCTAGCCTCCATGTAGCCTTCTCACGCAAGAATCGCCAGTTGAAATGTCATAAACTGCAGCCGCTTTCAACATCTATCTGCTCGGAGGAAGGAGAAAAATCACGTGTGGTTGTCCTGCGAATGCCTCGGATGAAGTGTTTTATTTCGGGATTGCTGCAAGGCTGTGCACAAACTCATCTCAAACGCCGGGATTTAAAGGTGAACCTCCCCGCTGTTGTGGACCGGAGTGAAGCAGCGGGTTCTGCGACCTGACCCAGGACCACGAATCGCAACGCAACGCGCCGCAGGAATGTGATCCACGCTGGCTAGCGGAGCTGCCATCAACTAGTCACTGAACCTTTCACATGACCCGCTCTATCCCACCCCCCCCCCCCCCCCCCCTCTCTCTCTCTCTCTCTTTCCAATGTCCAATCCCTTGCTCCGAGTGACAAATTCTCATTGCATCCTGCACAATATTTTCATCAGTTCCCTCTATTGACTTTAAACTATGATCCAATCTTAGCTGCTCCCATTCACTTAATAACGTGGAATTAACATTGCATTTAAAAAGTAATGTTTTAATTCGAGTTTTTTTTTTTTTAATTCAAGGGGTTCCTGACCACCCCAGACTTTCATGATTTTTAAGCAAGTTTTGCTTTCTCAGGTTGCAGCCCACCTTTAAGCGTTCCCCGGGCCTGCTGAAGCGCTGAACGCTTATGATGTAACCAGCTCGCAGCATCTCCATCTCAATTTGCAGTGGCTGCTTTAAAATCCAGGCTGGGGAGCCGCTTCCCGGGCAGCCTTCAAGTGATGTCATCCTACTCCAGCCAGGCGAGGGGGAGCCTCGCTGCATCAGTACCCTGGACAGCGCCGGCCACCGCTGCTGCCGCTCGCCTCGGCAAGGCGCCGGCGGGAAAGTAACCTGCACCTCATCTCCACACCCCTCCTGAAAGCCGGGCATGAAGCAAGCTTTTTCCAGCGGGGCAGGGGCGTCTAATGCAGTGACGTCTAACCAAAATCCAGCAGTTGAGCCGGTATATTGTTGGGGACTTCGATGCATTTTGTTTTAAAGTGCTGCGATACGTGTTTCTGGCTTTTTTTTCAGGCTAGATTTATAGAACGGGGCACTACCTATGGATGAACTGTCAGCACACTCTCCCGATCACATTGCACGAAGTAGAGGCTGTCCAGTCCTCACCGTGTATTTTTGGACAGTGGATAGATTTCCGATTCTTGCCTGAAAAAAAATTGTTGCGCCTGTTTGATCTTGGATGCAACCGTAACCGTGGGCCAGTGAGAGCGACCCAGGGCCAGTAATTGATCGAAGGATTATTGGATCTGAATGATCTCTGCAACGAGCGATGGCAAATGAACCAGTCATTCTCAATGTTTACGATATGGTAAGTCCTAAATAGCACCCATTTGATGCAATAAACATAACATCTAATGGACTGCATAATAAATATGGGGGTCAGTGTGTTAGCCTCTTCCCCAGAGGTCGCTCCATCTGTGTTCAGGCGCAAAATAATCTACATTAACTGAATTGACACAGAGAATGGTGGTGTGCATTCACGTTGGATTGAAGAGTTATAAGTAGGATTCTTGGTGTTGGGAGAATCTTTGCTCTTTCTTTGTTAGTATGTGCATATTGTTTCTGTTTTACAAATCTTATGATATTAAATTTGCTTTCTCAGGTTGCAGCCCAGCTTTAAGCGTTCCCCTTAAAGCTGGGAATTGCATTATGACAATTTAGTAAAATGCTATATTTATCATAGCATACACCAAGAACAAATATACAGAAAAGTTTTGTACAGATCACATTTTGGGGTGTTAAGGGCAAAGGCCTTAAAGCATTGATGTACAGAAAGATCTTGGGTCCCAGTTCTTAGCTGCCTGAAAAAGGCAACACAAGTAGATTGAGTGGTAAAGAATGTGTATGGAATGCTTGCTTTCATCGGCCGGGGCATTGTGTATAAGAGTCAGCAAGTCATGGTACAGCTTCATATGTCTTTTATTAGGTTGCATTTGGAGTAATGTGTGCAGTTCTGGTCACTCTGTAACAGGAAGGGTGTGCAAGGTTTGGGGAGGATGCAAAATGCTTTATCAAAATGCTGCCTTGTTTAGAGAGTATTTGCTATAAGGAGAGGTTGGACAAACTTGAATTGTTTTCTCTGGATTGTCAGAATCTGTGGGTAGATCTGATAGAAGTATTTACAATTATGAGAGGCAAAGATAGGATGCCTGGAACACACTGCCAGGGCTAGTGGTGTAGGCAGATATGATGGTGGCATTTAAGAGGCTTTTACATAGGCACATGGGTATGCATGTAATGGGGGGAATATGGATCATGTGCAGGTAGAGGAGATTAGTTTAACCTGGGATGTGGGATGAATTGCCTGTTCCTATGCTGTACTGTTCCAACTTTTATGTTTGGTCTTCTTTCTATCAGACCTAAGCAATGTAGATAAAGGAAAATAATGTATTTTTAAAGTAAGTGTAATGAACAATAACTTTACCGTGGCCAAAGGCAATAACATATTTTAAGGCTGTAACATAGTTAAACCTCTTGAACTTGGTGTTGCATTGGCTTTTGTGTCACACCGTGAAAACTCCATATTTCATTATAATAACCTGAAATTAAAGTCATGTTTCTGAATTAATTTTATTAAAATTGCACACAAAGAGTCTGTAATGGTAAAAAAAAATTGAATCGCCTCATGCACAGAAGGGGAGATAGTTCTTCACGTGTGAGTTGGTTGAGTTTGGTTCAGAAGTTATATGAGGACTTTTTCATATCTCCTGCTTGCAGAACGCCTTAACATTTATAAAAATAGCAAAAGTATCTAACACTTATGTTACATCTTTAACGGTGAAGTGTGACTCAGTGTAATTCAAAGAAAATGTATCTAACAAAATTATGACACTGAGCTGTATTAGGCAATATGACTTAGACTCGGTCAGTGATCGGTTTTATGTGGCATATTAAAAAGAAAGGGAGGGATGAACCAATTGAGAGGTTATGGGGGCGGGTCGTAAACTTCAGAGTTTAATGACTAGGAAGCTGTTGGTTAATGGTGAGGTGATTAAGTTCAGGGATGAATAAGGGAGATGGTCAAGTTGGGTTATGTTATGGAGATATGGAAGCGTGTTGCCTGTAAGATATGGGAAGTCAAGGAACAATATTTAATATTGCCCAAATGGATCACCAGTGTAAGCCAGTGATGTCAAAGGTAAAGTGTAAAAGGGATTTAGGGGGAGTTAAAATATTGTTGTGTTGTGTTAATATTTTTGTAAAGTGAAAGATATGAGGACAACTGGGAGAACATTGGAATAGTCAAGACTAGCAGATCAGAAGTACGGATGAGTGGCTCAGCAACGGATGAATGAAGGTGATAATGCATAATGGATGTGAGAAAAGACAGTTTTGGTGATTGAATATCATCTTGCAGTCAAATAAAGAAACCAACAGTGCAAAACGTTTGTCAGCCTCAAGGTGATACCTAGAGATCCAGTGGGTGAAGTGGAGAGAGGCAGAGAGAGGCAGAGAGAGGCAGAGAGAGAGAGAGAGGCAGGGAGGCGCATATTCTGATTGTCTCTTAGGGAAAAATCTACAAACCCACTCGGTTCAGAGTCATTTGAAATGGTTATCATCTCTAAATGAATAAACAAAAATACTTAAGTCATACATAAAATGATGGATGATGATTTAGAGACAATATTTATTTAAAATACCCTACCCTCTTCACACACAGCTCAAAAACACCTAAAAGATAATTGACACCAAAGTTGCTTCCCCAATAACCCCTATTTTACACATTGCTGACATGTTTGATAACATTTCTCCAAACTCAGATTATAATATATAGGAAGTATTCTGCTTAAAAGATGTACAGAGGTACTTAATATTAACTTTCTAATGATGTTAAGCATGCCTTCTTACATACAAGGATCCAGTGACATTTAAAAAAAATCAAATTGTGCTTAATGACAATGTTTATGAGGACAACAATGTCACTCTTAGGAGCAAAACACTTATGCTTGCAATGAGAATTGTAAAATGCATATTCACCACTCTGCACGCTATGTTAATCAACTGGCCTAATGGCCACAATTTGAACTGGGATTTATTTGCAGGAACATTTTAAATTTTCTTTAATCATCTGCATCCACACATGACACAAAACTGGGCAGAAATTGCTTTGTAAATTGAAAATAAGATAATGTTACATCAACCAGCAATTAAGATTTTTTTAATGTGCTGTATCTGGTTCATTTCATCTCGTCCAATTCGTATTGTCACTTTACATCCTCTGTGCTACCAGGAGCATCTTTGACAGAGCGATGTTACATCTCACACGTGGCTTTGGTTTGTTATTCATTGCCTTTGGGTGGAAATAAATCCTTGGATGTCCTGTTCTAAAAAAACATGCAGTGATATGCAATCAGTAGGCATTATCAATTATTCCATGCTAATTTGTGTCATGGCTAATACTGCCTGAGCAGCAGTGGGATAATCCCACAGGATTGTCTGAGGGTTTGTTTATCATGAATAAGCATAATGATTTTTGATAGAAACAAAGTGCTGGAGTAACTCGGCGGGTCAGGCAGCATCTCTGGAGAAAAAGGATGGGTGACCCTTCTTCAGAAGTGATTTTTGAGCCTTTTTCACCAGTCTGTAAGACCATGATTGATCTTCTCCCTATTTCCTTATGTCAATTACCTCTTCTGTTAAAACACACTCACCCTGAACTTGTGGGCAGTGATATGTGCCTATTCACTTATCATATGAAGCAAGAGGCAGGATTTTCCCAGGACATATCATTTAGGCATTATTTTTGATTCCTTTCCATCCTTTATTGTGGAAATGGTCAATGTGGGACATTGTCCCATTATCAGACATGTGTCATGACTTGAAGGTTCTTTACTTTCACGTTGTGATTTCAGTAGTTGATATTGAGACATGCTCTACAATTTATTTCGATAGCGATATTTAATTGGGTGTCTGATCGAATGTCACCGGTGGCTAATGGAACAGTGCACTTATAACAAAACAGCTTTGTTGTTTTTACAAATGATATAAGTACATATCCAATATAGTTCTCAAATCCTCCTGACGTTGTAATTACTGTTATCTACCTTTACCTTCCACACCCCTTCCATCCCAACCCCTCACCATTAACTGTGTCTGGTGCATTTTGATGTGTGGATTTACGTAATGATGTTGCGAGTTGTCAGATTTACAATGTTAAATATGATCCCAAGCAAGTGGATTTTTGTGGAAGAGAACTGTTTAATTATGTGATCAATTTGGTGAGTTTGTGATAGTTTAGATTGCTAGATTTAAAGCAGTAAGATGCAGCCTGTAGTGACATTTGCTGAAATTGAAGTCGAATTTTCAATAAACATCAACCAAATGTATATAGCATCGGAGGTGTTGACAGGAATAATTCTGTTACATAAAGACTGGTGCAGGTCTGGAACTCTCATTCAAATATTTGGAGAGTAGACCTATGTGGAATTTGTAAACTAAGACTGATAGATTTTATTCAAGCAAGAATATTAAGGGTCGCAAACCATGGCATTCAACAAAGCATAGATCTATTATGAATTCATTGAAAGGAAGAACTGGCTTGATGGACTGTTTCTATTAGTTTACACAACCTTAGGAAGGGTATTATTTAGTCAGAGAATATGTTATGATATTAAAAGGAAATGCACAATTGCACAAATTCATTGAGCAATATTCCACCAACATTACAAATGGCAATTTCTAAGCAAAGGTATGGATGAGCATTGGTTTACTTTGGGCTTGTAATCACTGGAATTTAGAAGGATGAGAGGATATCTTATAGAAACATATAAAATTCTTAAGGGATTGGACAGGCTAGATGCAGGAAAAATGTTCCCCATGTTTGGGGAGTCCAGAACCAGGGGTCACATTTTAAGATAAGGAGTAGGCCTTATTCTTAAGACTGAGATGAGGAAAAACATTTTCACCCAGAGAGTTGTGAATCTGTGGAATTCTCTGCCACAGAAGGCAGTGGAGGTCAATTCACTGGATGTATTCAGGAGAGAGTTAGATTTAGCTCTTAGGGCTAATGGAATCAAGGAATATGGGGAGAAAGCAGGAACAGGGTACTGATTCTGGATGATCAGCCATGATCATATTGCCCGAAAGGCCGAATGGCCTACTCCTGCACCTATTTTCTATGTATCCATGTTTCTATATTTACTTGCATATGAGTAATGAGGGTGAAATCATTCTTGAGCTCTGAAATGATCCTCCTACATTCACTGCCTTTAATATTTGCCCCAAACCTTGCAGATTCCCAGAAAATCCACATGTTTATCCATATCCCCATGATATACTTTAATTTATTCCTAAAACGCAATTCATGCAATTTGGATGAATTAGATTAGACTTTATCGATTATTCAACAGCAGAATAAACAATAGCATCAAAACAAGCCAGGGTGGATCATAACATGAAAACTGAATTATTCAACTGGCGTTTTCACAAAACCCAGTGCTGGGAGAATTACCTGCCATTATTTTATTGATGCGTTATGTGGGAAATAGTGCATTTTCTGTTTCATCATGTCTCATCTAAACAGGCGACAAAGCTGTCAGCATCTGAAATAAACCTTTTACAAATGGTCTGTTGTAAATAAGTAATGATCTATCAGGCCCACACGAGTTACCTCTTGAACCTCATGTTCACACAACCTGAAAAGTGTTTTCTTTTCCTAAGCATGAAGCTGTCATGTTTCACAGAAATGCTTCTTAAATATTTGAATAGACAAATACGATCTTCTTCTTGCGTGCACAGCCTAAAGTTGTAGGTCATGGATAGATCTGTTTGTGATGTTTGTGCACGTCGGGTTGATTGCATTAATCGAAACAGGGTGGACCACGTGAAGGTTGCAATCTTCCACCCCGACAAATACGATGAAATTTTACTAAAGACACAGCCACAATGATGAACATTATTCCCAGAAGCTATTACTTGCAAGCAGGTTAGTTCATTGAGATATGCAACTAATGTATGAACTTTTATGTAGTTCAGAAATAAAGCTTCCTTTTCTTTTGTGCTTTACCTTTCCTAATTTTCTTGACTACACTACCCCATTATGTATGACATGCAATGGGCAATGTGCACTGTCAGCATTCTCCCAGCCAAGCTTCAGGAAGGTAATTCGTCTAGAATGTAAGGGGCAAACACGTCTCTTGCTGAAAATTACAATTAATTTTGATTCCATAGTTCGCAGCGAAGAGTTCATAGAAAATATGTGAACAGTCATTCTCCACCATTCCTGCCAGTGCAGGAGTGAGTTCGAATATAATTTTAGGCATCATTTAAAAAGCTGCGTATAAGAAACTTTATGGGCGCCATGGTGGAGCAACGGTAGAGTTGCTGCCTTACAGCGCTGGAGATCCGGGATCGATCCTGACTCCGGGTGCTATCTGTACGGTGTTTCTACAATCTCCCTGTGATTACGTGGATTTTCTCTGGGTGCTAAGGTTTCCTCCCACATTCCCAAGACATCCAGGTTTGTAGGCTAATTGGTGTCATTAAAATTGTAAATTGTCCCAAGTGTGTAGGATAGTGTTAGTGTACGGGGATCGCTGGTCGGCGTGAACTCGGTGGGCCGAAGGGCCTGTTACCGTGCTTTATCTCTAAACTAAACTAAACTAAACTAAAGATGGGCACGTAGATATGCAGGGAATGGAGGGATATGGATTATGTGCAGGCTGATGAGGTTAGTTTATCTTGGCATCATGTTCGGCACAGACGTTGTAGGCTAAAGGATCTGTTCTTGTGCTGAACTTTTCTATTTTCAAACTGTTTTTAACATGTGAGGAAAGAATGGAAAACTACTAAATAATTGGAGGCCAACATTGGTGTAAAGGAACAGTTTATTGAAGCCAGGGGATCGGCCCTCCTCAATCACAAGGGAAACCCAAATGACCAAAGTATAATAGCTAGCACTGACAGCTACCGGGTACAATTGTATCTCAACATCTACTTGTTCTCTGGCACAGCAAGCAGGCGGGCACGGTGGCATAGCGGTAGAGCCACTGTTTTACAGCGCCAGAGACCTGGGATTGATCCTCCCTATGGATGCTGTCTGTACGGAGTTTGTACGTGCTCCCTACGTGATGACAGATGGCGCAATGGTGACAGATGGCACAATGGGCTAAGTGTTCGGCTGGCAACCGGAAGGTAGCCGGTTCGAATCCTGCTTGGAGTGCATACTGTCGTTGTGTCCTTGGACAAGACACTTCACCCACCTTTGCCTGTGTGTGAATGTGTGTGAGTGATTGGTGGTGGTCGGAGGGGCCGTAGGCGCAGATTGGCAGCCACGCTTCCGTCAGTCTGCCCCAGGGCAGCTGTGGCTACAGAAGTAGCTTACCACCACCGAGTGTGACTGAGGAGTGAATGAATAATGCGATGTAAAGCGCCTTGAGTATTAGAAAGGCGCTATATAAATCCCATCCATTATTACATGGGTTTTCTCCGGGATCTTTGGTTTCCTCCCACACTTCAAAAATGTACAGGTTTTGTAGGGTTGGTATCAATGTAAAATTGTCCCTTGTGTGTGTCGGATAGTGTTAATGTGCCGGATTCGCTGGTCGGCCTGAACTCGGTGGGCTGAAGGTCCTGTTTCTGTGCTGTGTCTCTAACCTAAACAAAAAAAAAACTATATGTTGGTTACATGTCTGGAGGGATCAAAATTGCCTGAAAAACATGAGCAGTAAAAATGGCTGTATTTAAACAAATGCTGGATGGGTGTCACCAATTATAATAAGCAGATCATTCTGATGAAAGCTCATCGCCTGAAATGTAAACTTTGTTTTTCTTTCCACAGATGCTTCCTGTGCTGCTGAGCATCTGTCTTTTCTACTTTTATTTCAGAATTAGGGTCCTGAGGCATTTTTGCTTTTCGATACCTAGCCTATTCTGAGTTGGTCTGATGTGAAATTGGAAGTACTCCTAACATTGGCCAAATACTATTGGGCTGACAGTGAGCTTTGAAACATCACCCAGTCACAACGCACATTAAATTAAAAACATTCACTAATGCAGCAACAGCAATCTTGCCAAAACAGTCTGAAGAAGGGTTCTGACCAGATACGTCACCTATCATTCCAAAGATGCTGGCTGACCAGCTGAGTTACTCCAGCATTTGTGTCTATCTTCAGTATAAACCAGCATCTGCCGTTCATTCCTACACAAAACAGGATTCCTGCCCACCTCTACAACAGTTTAAATCGGCTTCTCTCACCTCCAAACATTTGATTCCATTTGCTGCTCTGGTCTGCTTCAAGTACCAGCAAGGGAATTTTGAGGAAATTCTGAAAAAGGTCTGAAGTAGGGTCCCAATCCGAAACGTCACCTATAAATTCCCTCCACAGATGCTGCCAGTAGAGTTACTCTGGTCTTTTGTGTTTGGCTGAAGACTCCAGCACCTGCAGTTCTTGGTGCCTTCAGGGGAATTTCGCTGACAGCTGCAGTTTCATGCCCTCAAAGAAACACTTTGACTTCATGGCATGTGGATTGAATAGCTATAGAATTTGAACACACATCTGATTTCTTAACGAGGTCAAAAGAAGAAATAAATCAACATCATATGGAATGAACTGCCAGGGGAGGTAGTTGAGGCAGGGACTGTCACAATGTTTAAGAAACATTTAGATAGGTACATGGATAGGATAGGTTTAGAGGGATATGGGCCAAACGCAGGCAGGAGGGACTAGTGTAGATGGGACATGATGGTTGGCGTGGGCAAGTTGGGCCAATGGGCCTGTTTCCACTATGATTCTCTATGACTCTATCTACTACCTTGTTGGAAATCTGACTTTTGGGTGAGATGTTATGGTAAGTCCTCAAGGGCCTGTCCCACTTGGGCATCATTTGCGCGTCATTTACGCGACATCATTTACGCATCTCGACGCACGACGCGCATTACGTTCGCATGGTGCGTGGTGACGTAGGCAGTGATTCGCGGTTACGCACGGCACCCCAGGATTTTGGGATGTGCCTAATCTTTGCGCGCCATCTGTGTGACGTGCAAATGACGCCCCAGTGGGACAGGCCCATCATGTGATCTCTCTGGCAGACATAAAGAAGAACATGAAATTTGTAATCAGTATATAGACACATGACTCGATTAGCAATGCTGGGCATGATCACATTCTTTCGTTGGTGAAGCTATTTACAAATTGGTTCTTGCATTGTGGTAGTGACACATTAAAAGTACTTTAAAAGGTTTTAAAGTGCATTAGCGCATCTAGGAGCAGGAAAAAGGTATTCCATAAATGCAAATCTTGTTTTAGACTTTAGAGATACAGCACAAAAACAGGCCCTTCAGCTCACCGTGTCCGCTCCGACCAGTGATCACCACTTACACTAACCTACACACACTAGGGACAGATTTACAACTTATCAAAGCCAATTAACTTACAAACCTGTACGTCTTTGGAGTGCGGGAGGAAACCGGAGCACCTGGAGGAAACCCATGCATTTACAGGAAGAACGTACGAACTCAGAACAAACAGCACCCATTGTCAGGATTGAATCTGGGTCTCTGGCACTGTAAGTTCTTCTGAGTCGGATGATGAATTTGGAAGGGTAAACCAAACTCTTAGTAGTAGTCGATTTAAAAATAAGTCTGACATATGTGTTTCTGTTGTCCAAGTGGTCCAGTGCCTAGTGGAGAGCCCACAAGATCATTATCTGCTGTCAATCTGTTGTGGCGGCTGGTGAACAAAAGTGGGTGGCAGGTCATTATTGAGGCAGGAACTGATTTGTGTCATAAACAAACTCTCAGAGCACTTTGTCACAAAGGACCTGAGTACCACCTATTGATATTCACCGAGGCTTGTTACTTTGCTCTTCTTGGGCACTGGTATTGTAGATATCCTTTTAAAGCAGGTGGGGACTACACTGTCGCAATGATAGATTGAAGATGTCTGTGAACATTCCAGCCAGTTGGGTTTTGACAGCGTGACCAGGTACACCATCTGGGCTGGATGCTTTCCCAGGACTTCCCCTCCAGAAGGATCTTAATCTCAGCCTCAGTGACTGAAATCACAGGCATTTTTGGGGGCAATGGGAACCCAGGAAGTTACGAGGTTGTTCTCCATTTCAAAGAATAGTGAAGAGAGTTCCAGGTTTCAGCTACCTTCTGCTCAGGTTAAGTTTATCAAAATGTTCACCTGAATGCCTCAGCTGGTAACTCAGCGGGTCAGGCAGCATCACTGAAGAACTTGGATAGGTGACGTTTCGGGGTCGAGACCTTTTTTCAGACATGATCTCCAAAGATCCTGCCTGACCTGCTGAGATTCCAGCACTTTATGTCTTTTCTAAACCAGCAGCTGCAGTTCCTTGTTTCTACATAATTTTTAAGTCATGCCACTGGCCAATGACTCCCTGACCGGTGGAAATAATACCTTGTGTATCTATCCTGCTTAATTTCTTGAACACCATGTAATGAAATTGGACAGTACTGACTGAACAGGGTGATTGGCTTATTTTCCTGCTGTATTTCCTCATTACACCGGTGATTCTAAGTGATTCATGCGTGAGTGTCTGTGGCAGCTCAATATGCCTCAGATACTGAAATCACAGGTCTTTTAGCAGTGGAAGAGTTGCTGCCTGACAGAGCCAGAGACCCAGGTTCCAACCTGACTATGGGTGCTGTCCATACCGAGTTTGTACATTGCTATCTGTGGGAGGTTGTTGCAGGCTAATTGTCTGCTGTGTTTCCTACATCTCGACCTCAGGTGCTGTCTGTGTGGAGTTTGCACGTTTTCCCCTTGGCCGCGTGGGTTTCCTCCGGGTGCTCTGCTTTATCTGAACATCCCAAATGAATTGTGGGTTTGACGGTTAATTTGCATTTTTAAAAGTGCCCCGTTGTGTAGGGAGTGGATGATGAAGTGGGATAACATAGAACTAGCCTGAGCGGAAGTTCGATGGTTGGCGTTACTCGGTGGGCCGAAGGACCTGTTTCCATGCTGTATCTCTAAACTAAACTACACTAAACTAATCAGAACTTCAAGCATGTTCATTGTGGCAAAGCAATGTGACTTTCATTAGGTAATAAAAGGAACTGTATTCACAGATTCACCCATCTCACTCATATGGATTATGAGCATTGGGCAGCACAGTGGCACAGAAGGAGAGTTGCTGCCTTATGCCCCTGTCCCACAAGAAACTTGATCGGAAACCTCTGAAGTCTTTGCGCCCCGCCCAAGGTTTCCGTGCGGTTCACGGAGGTTGCAGGTGGTTGCCGGAGGTTGCAGGTAGTGGAAGCAGGTAGGGAGACTGACAAAAACCTCCAGGAACCGCACGGAAAACTTGGGTGGGGCACAAAGTCTCCAGAGGTTTCCGTTCAGGTTTCCTAAGTGGGACAGGGGCAGTAAAGACGCGGGTTCAATCTTGCCTGCAGGAGCTGCCTGTACGGAGTTTGAATGTTCTCCCTGAGACAGCGTGGGTTCTCTCGAGGTGCTCCGGTTTCCTCCCACACACCAAAGATGTACAGTTTTATAGGTTAATTACCTTTGGTAAAAGAAAATCAAATATTTTGCCCATTGTATAGGATAGTGTCAGTGTACTGGGTGATCGCAGACTCGCTGGCTGCACGGTTTCTAAAGTCTGAAAAGTCCTTATCTAATGACTGTCATGCAATTTTCATTTAAGCCATTCTCCCAACTTTATCTTCCACTTTAATGAAAGAATTCTCAGGAGATGAAATCTTGCTACAGGCATGGAGATATTCATATGAAGCCTTTCGCACTATTAGAATACCTGAGAACTAGGTGGCTCTGAGTAGCCCTGCTGTAAGTTGAGAAAGCAGCTTTTCCAAGTGCTTGGTATGTCTTTTCAGCTTGCTTGTCACCAAAATAGTTTGGCAACCTGTGCATTCCTACCTTTTGTTTCGGGGGGAAAATGTTACCTCATTAGCAGCAAAGTTTACAGTAAAACGATAGCTTGGATCTTTTTGGCCAATTATATATGCCAAATGTAAGTTTATATTAGTTGTTACTTTTAATCCATTACTGCACTTGAGCCCTGTTGGATGCTGTTTGCTACAGGCTAATAAATGAGTAATTATTTCATAAATTTTGAAGCACGATTTAAACACTGCTTTCTATAAAGGTCTTCATTATCTGAGCTGACGGTGAGAAATTAACACTCATTCCATGATGCTACAAGCACTCATTGAGCTACTAAAGGACACCCATGGTGTCACTTATGGGAAGGAATGCACCAGCACAATATTAGCATGGACCCTTGGCATTTAGGAGCTCAGATGCTCAATAATGAAGAAAAAGGAACTGCATATACTGGTCCTACAAAATAGGACACAAAGAGGTGGGTCATTGGGTCAGGCAGCATATCTGGATAGCTGACGTTTCAGTTTGGGACCCCTCTTCAGATACCCTATTCCAGCACTTTGCATTGCGTTCTGTAACGACCTCCCTCAATGTTGTGTGGCTGGACAGTGTTAATCAGGCAAGAAGGATTCCATACCAGCATCCATTAGAGTTCATTGACTATTTGCCAGTTAGTTGCTGGGCTGCTTTTTTCCCCTCTCTCCTTTGGCTGTGATTCTACAAGTGCATTTGTGCTTTGTGCAGTTGTTTCAATTTGTATAGATCTAGGAAGAAAGGCATGCAAAGTGCTTAAGGTATTTCTCTGACCTCAAGACTTCTATATAAATGTGGAGGATCCAGTTGTAGATACATGAGCAGCTCTCCCACCTGTTGTATTGTATTGTATTGTTGTGTAGCATGAGTAGTTGATTGGGCAGGCAGTGGCACACAGCAGGGCAAGCTGGTTGGAGGGAAGAGTGGCAAGGATGCAAAGTGGTGCTCAACATGTGACCTTTTCTACCTGAGGCATTCACGAAACACCAAGAAACAAATACCAAGAATAATGCCATTTATTCCAGAGCTACAGTTATTACATGAGGGGAACGGGACAATGATTGGCCTGCACAGTGGGTGCAACAGTACAATTGCTGTCTTGAGGTGCCAAAGACTCGGGTTCGACCATGACCTTGGGCACCGTCTGTGTGGAGGTTGTACATTCTCCCCGTGACCTTGTTGGCTTCCTCTGGGTGCTCCGGTTTTCTCCCACATTACAAAGAATGCAGGTTTGTAGGATAATGTAGGCTACTGTAAATTGCCCTAGCATGCCCCAAAGTGGGATAACATAGAACTAGTGTGTGTGTGATCAGTGGTCAGCATGGACCCATTGGGCCGAAGGTCCTGTTTCCTCACTGTATCTCTAAACTAAACATGATCATTTCTGGGCTAATTTGTTCTGCTCCAGGAATTCATTCCTAGATTCCAGTTACACAAAGGATGCGATTCCTAAGTTTGATGTGCATGGATGATGTATTTCTGCAGTGATCCCTTGGGGGTGGTCTATCAAGGAAAATTGGGCTGGGATGTTCTCAAGCGCATCAGAAACAGCACATGCTCAGAACAACCACATCTAGGCGGTGCTGGCAACACCACTCTATTGGGGTATTTTCCTTTCATCCTCCACATTGCGACCTGCCATCCACTGATCCAACCTCCAACTCTTTGATCACTTTGATTACTACTGAATTTCACTTTGACTTTCGACTTTGAACACTGACAAACATCTCAGTCAACCTGTGAGTTGTTTGAAGAACGAGGCCCCAAGGCGCATTCCCAATCCTGGGTATCCGTACTTCTCCTTCACTGAACCTTGGATACTACATGCCTTGAGCATGAAAATATGCTCTACTAAAGCTTACCCCCCTAGTCTAGTTCAGTAAAAAACACTGACTCAAACACTGGAACAACTAAAGTTTATTTTTAGATTGAACAGCAAATTCCCCTATACGATACCTAAACCACAGCGATCTTTGTCTCTGCCTGGCCAAGCCCTTCAGCCTCTTGCAAGCAGACACATTCCAAAAGGTCACGCCGTCCCAAGCGTTCCTCCTGAAGATCGACATCGATCTAAAATGGGGTTACCTTTTATAGGTCCACGAACCTTGAGGGGCCGCACTAATAGGGGTGGTCTCTTTACAGTCCAATCAAACATATTAATTACATCAATGCATTATTGACAGTTCCCCAAAGCAATTACAAAGTTTCTGGCAGAAGCTTCTGGAAGGAAGCTAAGTAACTGAATAATGCAACATTTACTCTGGAACTCAAAACAATCCTGCCAGGCCTTAACACTTTGGCCAATCAACAACCAGCAGGGTAACTGTCTTGCAATATTATTTACATTAACAATTCTTTTGCAGCAATCCAATCAAACTCATGCATTTACAATACTTTTGAGGTCCTCTGCAAGTATCTCATTCATACTGACAATCGAAGACATTCCTTATCTGCAACATTGATCTGGGACCTAGACTTCCTGGCACCAGCCAGCAGCTTGTGGCTTTTTATACACAGAAATACAGACTTGACTAAAATGGCCTTACAATGCATGAATCCTCTGCTAAATTTTGGTTCTATTCCTGCTCCTTTTTGGCAGGATTTACTAGCATATCTGCACAGCTGCCAACAAAGATTTGAAACACTTGTGATTCAATGAGAACGTTCTTACTGAATCCATTCTTATGGTCCTGATAAAAACTGAGGACGGAAATGACCATATTGTCAGTGCTGTCAAAGTTACTAAAGCATGAACTATTTATGGATTTGGCCCTAGATTCAGAGACAGTTTCTTCCCCGCTGTTTTCAGGCATCTGAAACATCCAATCACCAACTAGAGATGGTCCTAACCTACCATCAGCTCCATTGGAGACCCTCGGACTATCTTTAATCAGATTTTACTGGACTTTATCTTGCACTAAACGTCATTCCCTTTATTCTGTATCTGCACACTGTGGACGGATCGATTGTAATCATGTATCACCATTCCGCTGACTGGATGGCATGCAACAAAAATGTTTTTCACTGTACCTCAGTAAATGTGACAATAAACTAAACTAAAGTAAACGGCATGGTGGCGCAGTGGTAGAGTTGCTGCCTTACAGTGCTAGAGATCCAGGTTCAATCCTGACTGTGGGTGCCGTCTCTACGGAGTTTGGACGTTCTTCTTGTGACTGTGTGGGTTTTCTCTAGGTGCTCCAGTTTCCTCCTGAACTCCAAGGTCATGAAGGTTTGTAGGTTAATTGGCTTCTGTAAAAAAGTAAATTGTCCCTAATGTGTAGGATTGTGCAGTGTACGGGGATCGCTGGTCAGCACACACTCGGTTGGCCAAAGGACCTGTTTCCATGCCCAATCTCTAAAGTTTAAATTCTAAAGACCAGCAATTGTTCTAGTAATCATTGACTTTGCAGTGATATATTGACTCATCAGCCTGAGATCTCCAGCTACAAAGGCTTACTGTTAAGGGCCTGTCCCACTTGCATGCGATTGCATGCATCTGGCGCGACCAAACATGGTCGCTTGAGGCGTACGGGCACCGTATGTCCGCGCGGGGCCTGTCCCACTTCGAAGCGCGGATGTGTATGGAGTTGTGCGGGGCTGGTCCCGACATCGCGCACAAAATCCTGCACTGAAAATTTTGCACGCCAACGGCCTGTCGGCACGCAGGCGGATTGCCTGCGTACACATCGTCTTGGCGGCTTATGCAGTGTCTTGATGGCGTACGGCCAGCGCGTGGCGTTGCGCGATGACGTCACCGCCCGGCGTGGCGTTGCGTGATGACGTCACCGTCCGACACTGTGCGATGCCCAAATTCAGTCGGCCCGCCTCCTGCCCAGCTGATTGGTGAATATGACGCAAATGATGTCACGTGTGAACTTAGCGTGAACTTAGCGTGTATTTAGCGCGTACTTAGCGCGAACTTCGCGTGAACTCCGCTTCCGTTTGGTCGCGCCAAATGCATGCAATCGCATGCAAGTAGACAGGCCCTTGAGACTCTTATACCAGCCCTTTCAGTCTCCATATGCAGAGAAATAAACCCTGTTTGGGTTCAGTGACTGCCAAGGATCGTTCCTCTGGCTATCTTGGCTCAGCTTCTCTCCTACCTCTTCCCCACCCATCTCCTCCCCCCACTCCCATGGCGCTGATTGATTCTTGGCAGAAACCTGCCTGTCAGTGAACAATGTGCTCTGTGCCAGCTAAATCTGGCATCAATGTAGAACATAAATCAGAACAAATGGTTTCTAAAATGAACACTATTAAGGGCTGTTCTGTATATAATTGAAATATTGGAGATAGTTTACGTTAGAGATACAGTGTGGAAACAAGCCCTACGGCACACCGTGTCCACGCCAACCATTGATCACCTGTACATTAGTTCAATGTTCTACACACTAGGGGCAATTTACAGAGCCAATTAACCTACAAACCTGTAGAAGCAAAGAACTGCAGATGCTGATTTATACCAAAGAGACACGAAGTGCTGTAGTAACTCGGCTGGGTCAGGCAGCATCTCTGGAGAAAAGGATAGGTGGCGTTTTGGGTTGGGACCCTTCTTCGGACCTGCAAGTCTTTGAAATGTGGGAGAAACCAGAGCATCCAGAGAAATCACACACAGTCACAGGGAAAACGTGCACGCTTCACACAGACCAGTAATCAGGATCGAACGCTGGTCTCTGGCGCTGTGAGGCAACAGCTCTACCACTGCACTGCTGTGCCGTCCTGAATGGGACTTCACACTCTTTCTATGCAGCTATTTGCAAACAAGTGCAGAAACCACCAATTCCAATTCCAACTGATCCTGCATTTCTGCCAAATTCTAATACCAGATGCAATCTGCGGACAGGGAATACTGGCTGGCGAGCTACAAATACCTGGCACTGGACACTCACACTTCTCAGTGCTCTCATTGCTATTGTTAACAAATGCAAATATTCACAATACTGAAAAACAGAACCATGCACATCCGTCAAGTGTCGGTGAGTGCTAGTTATGAAGCCCACTGCTGCAGCCCTGTGAAAGGCTTAACTGCTTCATTACCAGATGGCTAATATGGCCACTAGCTGATAATTTGAGTCATCAATTGTCTGGCAAAAAAAAAAATACACGTGATACTGAGCTTCAGGTTTTGCAGCTCTTGAAGTGACATGATTCATCTCAGTAGCTTATAGGATGTCTAATTTTGGAGAGTATTACTCAGGCTGCTCAGTGAAAGCTGTCATGAATCGTGATCTTAAGTAGCATTGGAAACAGACTTTCCAGTGCGTAAGGCAGAAATGTAATAAACAAGTAGGGGAAAGCTTGGGAATGTACAAGATTGTAGCAGGTGTCAAACGCCACAAAGAATACTTTGAAAGTCGCTTGTTCTCTCCACAATTCTGGATGAAAGGCCAAGCACAAACCCATCAAGATTTGATGCGTGGGTAGCTAAGAGAAATATTTTTAGGGAATCGGTAAACAGTGTAGGTAATGTGTGTGGGAGAGTTTGAAGATTGGGGAAAAGAAAGAGGTTGGCTTTCTGATATCCAATTTTATCTAACCCAAAGAACTGCAGATGCTGGTTTAACCAAAGATAAACACAGTGCTGGAGTAACTCAACCATTCAGGCAGCATCTCTGGAGATCTAGCTTTGTTGGAGTGGGATGGATGGGTTTACTGTGAGTGCTAGCATAAACTTGATGGGCCAAATGGCTCCTTTCTTGTATAATAAAATATAATTATAAAATGTAACATCATTTCAACTGCCTGTTGGGTAGTTCCCATAAATTGGAGAATTCAATCTTCATACCATTGGATTGTAAGCTACCTAAGCGGAATATTAGGTACAGTTCCTCCAGTTTGCGTATGGGTTGGAGGTTACCTAACATTAGAAAAGTCAATGTTTTCCCCCTCACCCTTCCGTCCCCTGTCTCCCATCTAACTCTCCCCTCCAGTGGTGAACTGTGGTTGTCTAATAATAGCCTTTATATTTTGATGGAAGTACAACCTGAATATCATGACCCTTGCTAATTGAGTGCAAATAAAAAGCAAGGAGATCATTTTAAAATTAGAACAAATTCAGGGGGACTTTAGTACGCACAAACGTTGGTGGAAATGTTAAGAAACTTCTTGGATACAAGGATAAGTTATGCTTAAAAATTTGAGATAAATATATTTTTTAAATTATTTAAGGTGGTAAGTCATAGTGATGCATTGGTAGAGTTGCTGCCTTACCAGTACCAGAGACCTGTGTTCAATCCTGACTATGGGTGTTGTCTGTGTGGAGTTTGTACATTCTCCCTGTGCCCGCGTGGGGTTACTCCGGTTTCCTCCCACACTCCAAAAATGACAGGTTTGCAAGTTAATTGGCTTCAGTAAGTTTTAAAAATTGTACCTACAGTGTGTACGGCGTGATCGTTGGTCGGTGGAGACTCGGTGGGCCGAAGAGCCTGGTTCCCCATTGTATCTCTAAAGTCTAAAGTGTGTGGCTACCACTAATGCATGGAGCAGACATATGACTCTAGCAGAAAAGGCAATGAAAGGAGCTGAATGTGACAGTGGAAAGATTAAGGAAAGCTAGACTAAGTGGGACCCGTTGGGTCCCATGTTCACACGGGAGGGTTGGTCCCCCAACGCAAAATTCTACCTCTCCACCAATTCCAATATTGGTGGCCTGTGGGGGGACTTTCTGGAGCGCTAGTATGGGTGTTGTGGGCAGAAGGGACTGGTTTCCAGAGGGTAGTATGGACATTGTGGACCGAATGGATTATTGGGCTTGCCGCTCAGTCACTCAAGCCTGGTGTGCTGGCAGTGGACTCACGGCTATTCCTTGAAGTTCCATTTCAAGCAGGGTGCAAGGCCACCAAATTCAAATGTTGTTTCCTACCATTTCAAGCAGAGTGCAAGGCCACCAAATTCAAGTGCAGTTTCATACCCCTTCAAGCAGGGTGCAATGCCACCAATTTCAAGTGCAGTTTCCTACCTCTTCAAGCAGGTTGCAAGGCCACCAAATTCAAGTGCAGTTTCATACCTCTTCAAGCAGGGTGCAAGGCTCAGACAGTGGTGACCTCTCCCTCCCCCATCTTGCAGAGACTGAGCCATGCCCACACATCCGGGATTTATAGTCCTTCCCCCTCCCACCGGAAGGGGCATGGCCGTCATGGCGTGATTGACAGAAGAGAGAGCCTCAACATTTTTTAAGCACTAATAACTCTTTTATTTTTCATTGATGGGAAAAATCCTCTGCACCTGAAGAGCGGAGGGGGACTGAGTAAGATGGCCAAAAATCACAGCCGTAAGTGATAGCGTTTTTTTCTAAATTCAATATACAGTGCAAATAGGAAGTGGTCAAGTTTAGACTTTTAATTATATAGATAAAGTAAGGAAAAACATTTTGCCGGATGGAAAGGGAAGAGAAGGACCAAAGATGAGATAGAGTGACATAATAGAGAAGGGTATTTCCAGAGAGTTTGAAGAATCAAGTTCGTGTAACCAAAGGTGGAAAAGGGTCAGGACTGGCAACACCAACGTTATTTAAATGAGAGAGGTGAACAAAACAAGATGGATTTTTATTTATTTTTTATTTTATTTTATTAGAAGTAAGTACAATACAGTGGTACCTTTTTACAGGTTCCCAAAATTATGTTAACATAATACATTCTCTGTACAACTTCCTTTTTATTTAAAGAGAGAAATAAGAAAGAAAGAGATAGTAAAGAATAGAGGAAAATCTAGTGTGTGTGAATAAAAAGGAGGAAAAATAGATAGTGAGGAAAAGATATAAGCAAGAAAAGAAAGCAGGAGGGAGATTATCAAATCACCGCAAGGAGATGATTTTTTATATTCTTGATCATCTTTCACCCATACCTGAAACCTTTAATTTTTACGATACTGTTGCACCACATGACAAAATAAAACAAGATGGATTCCAAGGAATGTGGAGTAGAGCTGAAATAACAAAGATGAACAGCCCATCAAATGCAATCAGATTGATGAATGAAGCAAGAATGGTTTCATCCTGGTTCCAATGGTCCAATGACATTATAATTAATCCCAATTCAGGCAGCAAAGTGAGTGCCATTTAAATTGATCATTTTTCAAATAATTTGATTAAGATGTTAATTCACATACTTGATGTTCCGAATGGCCTAATTCTATTCTTAGTCCTTATGACCTTATGACGAATAGCCTGCAGTAGAAAGCAAACAAAACATTGATAATAATGAGTGCACCACGATGTGAAAAGCTTAATTTTAAATGCATGTGGGGGTTAGTCAGTAACATTGAGAAATCTTCATCCAGTTTTGGTCCCCTTATTTCAAAGTGAGGTTCTGTTATGACATTGGAGAATGTCCACAAGATTAATACTAAGGCTTAAAAGGACAGAAGATGGACACAAAATGCTGGAGTGACTCAGCGAGTCAGGCAGCATCTCTGGAGAAAAGGAATAGGTGATGTTTCAGGTCGAGACCCTTCTTCAGACTGAGATTCAGGGGAGAAGGAAACGGAAGTTAAAACGAGGTACAAAGAACAATGAATGAAAGGTATGCAAAAGGACAAATCAAAGCCAGCAACGATGAACAAGGAAAGGTGGAGCCCACAATGGTCCATTGTTGGCTGTGAAAACCATTCTATTCGGTATAAACCAGCATCTGCAGTTCCTTCTTGCACTTAAAAGGACTGATGTGTGAAGGATAGTTTGGTATTTTTCACCTTGTTAAGACAAACAACAGGAGTTTGGTATTTTTCACCTTGTTAAGACAAACAACAGGAGATTTTATGATTTATGAAAGATTTTCAAGGTAGATCGTTCAATGTCAGGAATTCCAAAATGAAAAGTGGTTGGTTGAAGATGAGTTAAAATTGATAAGTCTATTTCAACATGATAAATGGAGCAGAGTGATCAGCCTGTAAAACAAATTGTTACATCCTTAAACTAGAGAATGATTGAATTCCAAGGAAAATAGATATGTTCTCGGTGTTTAAAATATGTTGGATTGGAATTACAAGCATATTTCACAAGTAACAAGACGAGGATAATTCAAAAAGATAGATACATTTTCCGGTTACAATGTATTACACATGGCAAATTTGTGTCATGCTGTAAGATATTTTGTGGAATTTTTTCTCTAAGGTGCTTCTTTATTGAAATGCAAGCTGGTCACTCACTTGACAACATAACACCTCGAGCTGCTTGCAAGCTGGATAATCCAGACACATCCAGCACAAATTCATCCCGAGAAAGAATCATTTGTTCCTTCAAAAGTGTCACCCTGATGCCAGCATCAGAATGTGAATAGACTGTTGGCTGTTGTCCAAAGCATCGAGCATCTCTTTCTGCAGCTTTGTCAATATACCCGAGTCAAGCTATCAAGATCTCTGCAATAAAATAGAATGATGTTTTTTTCTCTCCCAAAATCACATTATAATTCCAAACAACATTGTTTTCCAGACTGTTGTAATTTAATATGTGGGAGAACTTCATTTTGCACTACTGTTCGTTCAGCCCAAGGGTGCAGCAGCAGTTGATTTATCTTTTTGAACAATGGATTAGTATTGTTTGCTGAGAACGTGTGATCACATATCACTCTATTGCTGAGGATCATTTTGCCCCAATGGGAAGATTTACCAGTCCTTGACTTGAAGAGTGAAACTGGATGAGACTGGATGAAATTTAAATGGTGGATAAGGTGAAGTGGTTCTGGATAAGATTTGAAAGGGCTCTGGATAAGGGGAAGAGATGGAACCATGCAGTCCAGGCGATCTGGGTTTTCTTGGGATTGCTCCGGCCATTGTATGTTCCAAGGTAATGTGTTCCTACCCTGAAATGCTGTAAAGGGCGCATTGTATGGGGAATTACACCACTTCAACGATCCCTGATGCTGGAATTGAGTCAAGGTCACAAGGGTGACTCGTATCTGAAAGTGCCTAGTCATGCTCCCAGTAAAATGACCTGGAAATTATCATTATCATGTTTCACCATTGAAAGCAAAATCAATTTCTTTTTTACCTGCATACAATGAACAAGAAACCATTATGTGATTGAATTTCTTGGCCTACTTTATTATCCTCCCATGAAAAGAGATTGTTATTCATGTTGTTTTGCTATTGCCCCATGTACCGAGGAACAGTGAAACACGGTTTTGTGTGCTGTCCAGGCGAATCATGCCACACATAAGTACATCGGGTAGTGCAATACAGATGATTAACAGAGTACTGAAGGTTGTGTTGCATCTACAAAGAAAATGCAGATAGAAAAACAATGCAAGAGCAGCAAACAAGGTAGATTGGAAGATTGAGAATTCATCCTTGGCATATGACAGGTTCTTTCAAAAGTCTGATAAGACTTAAAAATGCAGTCAAAGAGACAGTAAGAAGGTAATAGCATGTAAAGGCTTAATTATGCATGAAAATACATGGTAAGAATACCATAGTTGATACTCAGTGTTCTGTATAGACACAAAATGCTGGAGTAACTCAGCGGGACAGGCAGCATCTCTGGAGAAAAGGAATGGGTGACGTTTTGGGCCGAGACCCTTCTTCAGACTGAAAGCCACGGGAAAGGGAAACGAGAGATATAGACGATGATGTAGAGAGATATAGTACAAATGAATGAGAGCAGGAGGAATGTCTACTTTGAAGAAGTTCTCCTCCATCGAGAGTTCTGCAACATCCCCTCTCGCTGCTCCCCCTCAGTGATTCCTCCAAATTTCAGTCTGAAGAAGGGTCTCGACCCGAAACGTCTCCCATTCCTTCTCTCCAGAGATGCTGCCTGTCCCGCTGAGTTACTCCAGCTTTTTATGTCTTTGTTCGGTTTAGAACAGCATCTGCAGTTCCTCCCACTGTTTCTTGCCAATTGCCAATAATATCAGCAATTGCCAATAATATCAGCCGTAATACAATGGGTAACTCTCTTTGCCTTTGAGTCAGAAGGTTATGGGCTGAAGTCCTGTAGTGTTGAAATCTAATACCAATTCATTGAGTGTTGAACACTAACACCACTGTAAAGTACTGAGGGAGTGCTGCAGCATTGGAGGTGTCATTGGAGGTGTCACCCTCACGTAGCCACTTCACCATGTAGATGCACAGCAGGGGAGTTCTCACCATACCATGGCCAAAATTCATCCAACATGTCATCACAATAAAGAAACACAGATGATCCTGACATTATCATTATTCCTTTTGGTGGGGGAATGTCGTGGGCAATACACTGCTTTCCAAAGTAACCACACCAGGAAGCACTTTGTTGACTGTGAAGTCATAAGGACATTGTGGATTGTGGCAAATGTGATAGGGAAGCAAATCTTTCTCCTGTGAATGACCATGAAGCAGCTTGTGCTCCAGGGTTGCTCCACACTGATTAACAGCTGAGATACAGCTAAGATCTGCCTCATATTAGCAATATGTGCTGTGTAAAAGCACAGACATTGGAGTTTTTAGCTGATTCTTCTTTGAGGCTTGCTAAGCAGGGCAAAAGCATTTTGTATCATCCTCTTCAGGAGCTTGTAGTGTGTGTGTGTTATAATTGTAAATTTGGTACTTATAATTCATGTCACATTTCAAAGACGTGTAGGTTTGTTGGTTATTTGGCTTCTGTAAATTGTCCCTGGTGTGTAGGATAGAAGTAGGATGACGGTTGGTTGGTGCGGACTCGGTGGGTCGAAGGGCCTGTTTCCATGCTGTATCTCTAAAACTAAAACTAAATCTAAAACAATGTATTGAAAATAAATTGATGAAACATCATATCTTGAACATCCCGAACAATCTTTGAAATTATTTCTCTTGTATGATACACCTTGACTTGCATCAACGGAAAAGTCTGTTTCTCATCTGAATTTCCAGCCAAGTCTCTGGAATTTAAATGTTAACTCATCTGTCATTGAGATAGCCTTTTTTTGTGCAGGATAAACTCAGATGCTTACTTGATGAGGTGACATGGCAATATTGAAACAACATGGCCATTGCCAAGACAACCTATTTTGAAACATTTGATTTACTAATAATTGCGTATAAAAGATTACACATCACAGAATATTCTTTCACAGAAGTTGCCAAGAAAATGCTGGAGTAACTCAGCGGGATAGGCAGCATTTCTAGAGAGAAGGAATGGGTGACGTTTTGAGTCGAGACCCCTCCAGAGACTGTTTATTCAACAACTTTAGTGACTATAGAACTAAAAAAAAATGTATATGTATACAGGTTGACATAATAGTCTTAGTGTGGCTGGTTTTAAATTGGGGCGGCACGGTGGTGCAGTGGTAGAGTTGCTGCCTTACAGCGCCAGAGACCCGGGTTTGATCCTGACTATGGTTGCTGACTGTATGGAGTTTGCAAGTCCTCTATGTGACCGTGTGGGTTTTCTCCGGGTGCGTTGGTTTTCTCCCACACTCCAAAGACTTACAGGTTTGTAGATTAATTGGCTTTGGTAAAAAAATAGAAAATTGTCCCTCGTGTTTATAGTGTGCCAGCGTAACGGGGATCGCTGATCAGCACAGACCTGGCGGGCCGAAGGGCCTGTTTACATGCTGTTAAACTAAGTTGAGTTTAAGAAATAACTATCAATTAAAGCAGGCCATCTTACTTAGTTTTATGTTGTCAACCTACCAATAGACTTCACCATTAAATCTTTCAAAGTTGTTACAAATAGTTTCCTGTCATGTGTTAGCTTTCTGAAGATAGACACAAAATGCTGGAATAGCAGGTCAGGCAGCATCTGGAGAAAAGGAATGGGTGACGTCTTGGATTGACAACCTTCTTCAGACTGAAAGTCAGGGGAGATGGAGACTGGAGATATGGAAGGGTAAGGTGTGCAAATGTCAGAT
The DNA here is from genome assembly GCF_010909765.2 of Amblyraja radiata. Taxonomy (NCBI): domain Eukaryota; kingdom Metazoa; phylum Chordata; class Chondrichthyes; order Rajiformes; family Rajidae; genus Amblyraja; species Amblyraja radiata. The sequence continues at coordinate 20,674,250 of NC_045964.1, forward strand.
CAAAGCAGATGTTGATCAAGGAAATGTAGAATATAGAAAGGGTCTTTGTTAGCTGGGGGAAAGATGACAACCTTCTAAATTTAACTTTCCTGAACCTGAAATATTGAACAATTCTGAACCTTAACTTTCTGAATCAGCTGTTAAATGATAACTTGCATATTTTCTAAATTTCCTTTTGAATTGTTCCAACAACTGTTTTAATGTAAAGACCTCCCAGAGCCCTAGTGCTGTCTAAACTTAAGTGAGGATCTTGTTGGAGTTTGAGCTTTAAGTCATTTGTGGAAATAAATTATTTGTTAAATCTCCCTTTCTCCTCGTTACTCAAAGTAAAAGTAAAAATACTTAGTGATTCACAGCGTGCTTAATACCAGACCAGTGGGATCTGCAGATATGAGGATTAGTGAGAAGGGGAAACGATCAAAGAATTTACCATAAAGAAAGCATTACAGAAACGGAATCTCATTGACCACGGATATAGAGAGAGCACGTTTCTCCATCATCAGAATTAAATGCATCAAAATGCATCAAAGCCATAAGTAAAAGTGGATGAAAATTTAAAGTACCAATGTTATCAATCGTTTGACAGACAATGTCACAAATCATTTTGTAATTAAGAGACACTACTCATACAATGACATCATCATCATGATTATAACAAAACAAAGCAATAGCTCGACACATAGTTCAGCTGGATTTATGAACTGAACGTTTGCGTTATTTTGAAAGTATAATTGATATTTTCCATACGTATTTCCACACTGTGAATAATTTTGTAAATGCAGGCCCTTTTGATCAGACTTTTCTCAATTTCATTTTAGCTGACTTTTTCCAGCGATCCAATCTATAACTGCATTGATCATGTGCTTGGCAAGAACCCAACTCAGC